>NC_053158.1:176741053-176918553 GCF_016835505.1 Polypterus senegalus | reverse complement strand
CCCAGATCCAGCTGCTCCATGAACCCAACGGAGGACCGTTGTACGTAAAGCCTGGGGAACCAGAAGTTGCAAACGGTCAGTTCCCCCCCTTGGTGCCTGCCATCTTCTGTAGATCACACCATCGTGCAACTCCAGGCTGCCCCACTGCGAATGTAACAACTTGAGTTCCGGCCCCTGGGAAGACACGGTTTGCCAATCGGGGCATTCCTGGGTCTCCAGCCAACCCCTTACCTTCTCTAGCACTTGGTCGTTTGCCTGTAGTTGCCGTAACTGGTCGATGGTGAATGGTTCCCCTGCTCCATCAGTGTCCTCTAGCCCGGCTGCTGCTGATGATGGTCCCATACCCCTTTCTTCTTGCCGACGCAATATCGACAGTCGTTGAGTATGCATGGTCGCCTGGAGAGGGCATCAGCATTTGCATGCTGCCGTCCTGGTCGGTGTTGCACCTCAAATCATACTCCTGAAGTATCTCTATCCACCTTGCCACCTGGCCCTCAGGTTGCGGAAGTTTAACAGCCATGTAAGGCTAGCATGGTCAGTTCGAATCGTAAACTTAGTGCCCAAAAGGTAAGGCTTGAAGTGTCGTACTGCCAGGATCACTGCCAATAGCTCCCGCCGGGTAACGCAGTAATTTTTCTCCGGTCGACTGAGGCTGCAGCTATAGTAGGCCACCACTCTCTCCGGTCTCCCCCTTCGGGGAGAGTACTGCGCCAACCCCCACATTACTAGCGTCAGTGTCCAAAATAAAGGGTTGGTTGGGGTCAGGGTAAGCCAGGACAGGTGCACTGGTAAGAGCAGCTTTAGTTGTTGAAAGCGGGCGCAGTCCTCCGTCCACCCAAACTGTTGGCCCTTACTCGTCAGCTGGTGCAAGGGGCTAGCAATGGTTGCAAAGTTTCTCACGAATCTCCGGTAGTATGAGGCTAAGCCCAGAAAGCTCCGCAGCTCGGTGATGTTGGCTGGTGGGGGCCAGTTGCTCACGGCAGTCACCTTCGCTGGGTCGGTAGCCACTCCACTCTCGCTAACCACATGTCCCAGAAACTGAGTCTGTCGGGAGAGGAGGTTACATTTGCGGGTTCAACCGCAACCCGGCGCTTCGAATGGCTGTCAAGACTTCCCTTAAATTGTGGACAGCCTGATCAAAGTCTCTGGCATGGATTAACAGATCGTCCAGACAGACCACACATCGGGTTCGGGAATGTCTTTTAGGACCCGCTCCATCAGTCTTTCAAAGGTGGCCGTGCGTTACACAGTCCAAACGGCATCACCTTGAATTGCCACAGCCCTTGTCCGATGGTGAATGCGTGTTGTGTCGGGCCTCCTGGTGCCAGTTCCACTTGCCAATACCCACTGCGCAAGTCCAAGGTGCTGAACCAACAGGATCCAGCCACATAATCCAATGCATCATCGATGCGTGGCAGTGGGTATGAGTCTTTTCGAGTGACTTCGTTTAACCTCCGAAAGTCCACACAGGGGCGCCAACCCCCCGTTTTCCATTGGTGCAGCCCAGGGGCTGTCCGAAGGCTCAATAACGTCGTTGGCTGCCATCTCACAAATCATTTCCTCGGCAGCTTGACGCCTTGCAAGAGGCAATTGGTGGGGGCGCAAACGAATGGGAGCGCATGGCCAGTGTCTATGTGGTGTTTCACTAAATTTCGTTCTAGTACAGTCCCCCTCTCGAGCCGCAAAAATGTCCACAAAGTCTCTCAATAGTTGTTGAAGTTGCTCCTGCTGTGCGCGTTCAGATGTTCCCCACTTCGACGGCCCAATTCCTCTACAGCAGCAACTGTCTCAGCTGATGGGTGGTCGCGTGAGGAAAACCATTGGGACGCACTGGTCTGAGCTGCAACACTCTCCTGGGGGTCCTCTTGAGTCTCTACATCTTCCGAACAACGGTCGGGAGCCGGTGAGCCATGGTATCCAGGCAAATCCAAGCCAGCAGCCCTTCCAGGACGGTTCCAGCCCGATTGGAGCGACACAGTCTCATTACCTAGGCAGAGGACGGCCCTAGACACATCAACACATGCTCCCCAGTGGGCCAACAAGTCCAACCCAATAATGCACTGATCTTTAATGTCCAAGCCAGAATTCGTGGTTGGTCTGGCTCGTCCCTACCAACACAGATAACAGTTTCTTTCCGGGCATTACTGTCCGTTCACCCGTAACAGTGCGTAGTTCGCTATTTGTGGGGGTCCAGCCCTCTGGAAGAAGACTAGCTGTTTCTGGCAACACTCCTTTTCTTAGCAAACAAATAGTGGACCCCGTGTCCACTAAAGCACTGCATGGCCGTCCATCAATAGTGCAGTCTAGGTATAGTCCAGTGGAAAATCCACAGCGCCCAACTTTGAAGCAGTCTTTGTTGAGGGGTGCTGAAAAACGGAGCGAGGGTCCCCTCACGGCCTCACCCGATGTCGTTTCCCTGCGGTGATGCTGTACGAGGCAACGGACTTGGTGCAGGGCAATCCCTGGCAAAGTGCCCTGGTTCTCCGCATCGAAAACAGCTGTCCACTCGTTGTCTCTGTCGGGGGGTTGATGTTGATTGGGCGCGGCTGACCTCCACTACCTCAGACAGGTCCCCTTCCGCCCTTCGTTCAACTGCTCTTGTTAGTTGACTCGGGCGTGGCGTTCGTCTTGTCGGTGACTCAGCCTGTAGTACCTCTTCAACCCGCTCAGCCTCTTTTAGTGCCTCGCTCAAATCATGGGGTGACGATAGACAGACATGCTGGCGAAGACGTTCTGGTGTGAGGCCCCGCAGGAAAGCATGAAGACTGAGTTCTTCCCTCACTGCTGTCGAGAAAGTAGGGTAACCTTTATGTGTATATACCCTGACGTCAGCGGCAAAGGCTCCTACACTCTCACCTTCATGCCGACGTCGGCTAGTCAGCTTTTCTCTGCTGCATTCTGCTGAAGTTCTTTGTCCAAAGCGACGGGTGAGAGCAGCGGTGAGAGCCTGAAGATCACGACACTCTTCCGATGACAGATCAATGAGTACCTGAAGTGCGGGACCCTCCAAGGCAAGGGCCAAGTGTGTCGCAGCTTCCTCGCGGTTCCACTCATTGTGTATCGCGGCCAGATCCACTTGTGCGAGGTATGGTTCTAAAGGAGTCAATCTGCTGTATCGCGGCAGCTTAGCAGGTGACCGTGAGAAGCGGACCGTCCGACTGGTAACCTGGGGTATCGCTGCGGCAGCCGACGGCCCCCTCTGGCCGTGCTCAGAAGATCGCAACACTGTCCGGGGAATACTGGTACCATCAGGCCGGTCTGCCACTTTCCTCCGCACAGCTCCGCTGATCAGGCGCTCTAACGTAACGCTGTTCTCTAAGATGGCACGCTCTAATTCTTCAAGACTCTGTTCCATAACGGCGTCTTCTAAACAGCCTGGTCTCCCACTTCTGACACCAATGTAGCGACCCGTGGTCGAGTCTTGAAGTTTTTAAAGCCGATCTCTGCCGTGCACCTCTCCCAAGCTGTCGGCTAGCGGATTGCCAACGTTATGCACGCAGCTGTACCCAGCTCTTTAAGTAACGAGCACTCGTGTCCCATACACCGCACGACTACGAGTGTCTCGGCATTAATTGCTTAGATGAAATCTTAGCAATAATAACAGCTCTGTCCTGTTGTATCCTTTTATTCACAGATAGACAGTAAACAAAGCTCAAATTCATCCGCTTAACCACTGCCAAGGTCAACAGCAAAACGACATTTCTTAACGGCGGTATCTATTTACATTTTTACAACCCCGGACGGCGATATCCCAACCCACCCCACCGGACTGAGCATAAACACATATAACATTTACAACAGGGAAAGACAATTACGTACTTAGTTAATCTATACACAACAATAAGCTTTCACATAAATTTCCCATAATTTCCCCACAACTATTTACATAATTTACCCACAAGGCGTCACTCCGCCAGCGCTGACTGCCGGGTTGCTACAATATAGATAGATATGAGAACAACATATATATATATATAGATACATAGATATATATATATATATAGATAGATATGAGAACAACACTCATATCAATGACAAAACAATTACATTAACAACCATGTTACGTTATTTTTAAAATTTTTCCTTTTCTTTTTCGTACCTTCTTTAACACACTACTTCTCCGCTGCGAAGTGCGGGTATTCTGCTAGTACTATATAAATGAAAAAGGCAACTTTCCTTTCTTTACACCTTTTTTCCTTTTAACCCAAACCAAAGCCTTTCACTCTTAACACTGCAGAGGACACAAAACTAATTTTCTTTAATTGCTGTTAATGCCAGGAAGGCACATTACCAGAGGCAGAAATTTGAACGTTCACATAGAAAATGTCATTTCTATACAACAGCCATTGTGTAGCGCCTTTCAAAAGGGATCAACTACCGAGAGATGATCCATATACATTTTAGCTGCTGATAGTTCTACTTACCTGTTGTGTTACACAGTCTTTAAAATGTAGTTTACCCGCAACCACTCCAGTAGTGCTCAATGTACCTGTACTTCTTAAAACGTTAATGTTTTACTGTTTAATAACTTATAGACTATATTTTATTATTTTATCCTTGCACTCAGTGACCAAAGCTATACACACACATATAGACACATACATATATATACATATATATACACATACACATACCTGTGTGTGTTTGTATGTATGTGTATATATATTGTGGAAGTTGACCCGGACACAGACAGGCGGACATGTTGTTCTCAACCACCACACGTTTATTTACACAATTATTTACAAATATAATGTCACTAAGACACAGTCCAATGGTCACTCAGACCTCAGTCACGTGCACAAATCCCAAAACACACATTCCTGGCCACAATGCCTTTCTTCGGGCCGCCTCCACAGCTCTCCTGAGCTTCGTCCTTCCTCCTCCCGACTCCAGCCTCAAATAATGGGAGCTGGCCCCTTTTATAGAGTCCCCGGATGAGCCCCAGGTGTTCCCGGCATTCCTCCTCTAGCCACGCCCCAGCGTGGCGGAAGTGCCGGCTGTCCTCCCGGCAGCTCTCTGGGCGCCGTCCTAATTCTTCCCCCCAGCACTTCCTGGTGTGGCGGAATTGCTGGGGTAACAGGTCCTCAAGGCCTCCAGGGTGGAGCTTCCATGCCCTGTACCCGTGGCCCCCAAAGCAACCAGGAAGGCGACCCCCACGTGATCCAGGGTGGGCACAGACCCATATCCGTTCCCTCATGGCGTCCCGGGTCGGGTCATGGACCCTGGCATCCCTGACACTGCCCCACAGCCAGTGAAGACCACTTGGGGGAATGAGCGGCCCGTCCCGCGAGGGCAGCGCAGCCCCGAAGCGGGTCCTACTCCAGGATAGCCGGGGTCTGGCCCCGCTCTCCAAGCAGGGACAGGGGCGGAGACACAGCCTGAGCACCACCACTTGGTGCTCCCCTGCACCTTGCACAGGTTGCGCTCCCCCCTCTTACCGGCACCCCGGGGCCTCCTCATTCGGCACCCCCTCCGAGGCCTCGCGCCCCTTTGGTCGGAGTCACTCGCTCCTTTGCAGCCTTCTCCAGCCGAGGTGGCAACCACGCACCATCAGAGAGATCCTTCCGCAGACGGTCCGACATTAGAGGGCAGGTCCCCAACGAAGGGGGTCCTACTGCTCGCCCGGGGTCCATCCCTACAAAAGAGAACAACACAGGGGCAGAACTGCTGTCACACACCTGTCTACATTATATATATATATATACACACACACATACATACATACATACATACATACACACACACACATATATATAATTTGTGTGTGTGTATGTATGTATGTGTGTGTATAAATGATGTAGATAGGTAAGTATATATATATATGTGTGTATATGTAGATATGTATATAGATATGTATATATGTATATAGATATGAAGATATGTATGTGTATATATGTATAAATGTGAACGCTGGCCCGGACACAGACAGACGGACATCATAATTTCCACCACACACCGTTTATTTACACACTACTATTTACAAGTTTATCGTGCAGTCCAACCCCAGTGCCTCTTGCACCGATCTCCCAAGTCCAGGCCACACAGTCCTTTTCCTGGCCACCTCCTGTCCTCTCTCCAGCTTTGCCTTCCTTCCTCCCGACTCTCGCCTCGACTGCTGGCAGGCGGTCCCTTTTATGGGAACCCGGATGGGCTCCAGCTGCTTCCCGGCAGCCGTCCGGGTGTCCACTGTCGTCTTCCCCACAGCACTTCCTGGTGTGGCGGAAGTGCTGGGCTCCAGGGCTGTTCAGGCAGCGGGGCGCCGCCTGGCGGCGGCCACGTACCCCTACAGGGCTGGGCTTCCATGCCCTCTGCCCGAGGCCACCAACGTAACCAGAACGGACGCCCCCTTGCGGTCTGGAGGAGGTACAAGCTCTCCTCTGGTCCTCCTGGGCCACAATATATATATATGTAGACTCAAACCCATTATGACAGCAGCAATCCAAGCTGTGAGAAAACAGTAAAAATGAGGCATGTCAGACGTCGTGGTACATTTTCTGATGCAGCTAGACGATAACAACTTCGTGACACTGCCGCCAAATACACAAAATAATTTCTTTGACAATCATGTTACATTATTTTTAAAATGTTTCCTTTTCTTTTTCATACCTTCTTTAACACACTACTTCTCCGCTGTGAAGCGCGGGTATTCTGCTAGTATATATATATATATAGACAAACTTGTCATATATTGTAAAAGAGTATTATATATTAAAGAGAAAATTCCATAGTACCATATTCTATTTCTTTAAAACTTATTGCTTATTCTTGAAAAAAGAGGAAAGCCAGTCTTTTTTGGAGTTGGTCCAGCTTTAGTGACAATTTTATTTTTGGCAGAATTTAAAGCACCGCTATAGTTTTCTTTCTTTTAATGTAATAACTTGTGCAATCATTATCATCTCTTCATTTTGCTGTGTGCACATTTCATTAATATTTCATTATTAAATCAAAATTTAATTCAAAGGTGTTGGAGGTTGTCTTTACTATTAAAGTTAATTTAAAAGCTGAAAGGCTTGCTCTTGGTTTGGTTCTGCAGTTTGTTCGGAGTTACAAGAGAAAGGCTAATCGCTTTAGGTTTGATTCTTTAGATTTGTGCTTGACATGGATTTATTACAGAATATATGTGGAGAATAGGTTGGCATAAATTGGGAATGTATCAGCAGAAAAAAAGCAAAAGTGCCTTTTCAATTCCATTGAATTTCTGTATGACTGGAAAATTAAACTGGATGATTTCAGCAAAATTCAGCATTCCTTTCAGTTTGTGACTGATGGAAGTTTTTCATTGACATTTTGTTAGCTTGTTCTTTTTTTATTCTTAATATATGCTTAAGGAAATCTCTCAAGAAAAATAATGTTGTCTTAGTGAAGAATCATTTTTAATGCCAGCTATAAAATTTTATTTTCATTTTTTGTTCACTCTTTGCTTTGGTGGATTTATGCTGTGTCAGCTTATTCCCTGCAAAAGAGTGTTTACAAAATAGAGAGATTTGCTTTACTGACTTAAGCAACAGATTAGCTCTCTTTTAAAACCCTGGGAAAGCAGTAAATTATAAGCCTTAGCATGATTTAAAACAGCACAAATAAAGAAAACCATCGCCCCCCTTAAGACACTAACACCCAAGGCCCTTTTCAAAAAGAACTGATATCTTTCCTTCCATCCATCTATTAATTGAACCTACTAAACCCATTTGCATGAGTTGCAACCCCTCTCTGCAGTTTTCAGCACATTGTAGGAAGCCAATTCTGAATGCAGTGCCAGTCCACCAATATTTACACTACCATCGTCATGGCATGACATGACACAACTCTTTCAAACTTGCTTAATTTAATTAAAGATTGTTAACTCAGTCTATTCTGGTACTATTCTGTTGTAAGGTAGGGTCCATCTCTTGATGTAATAGTACACATTTGCAATGGCTTATGGGTAGCTTAAACACACCCAACACAGTGCTCTCCTATTAGTCTAGTTGAAGTCAAAGTCAAATAAACATGGATGCTCCACTGTGGGATTGCACCATTGTTGAACAACACCCTGTAGTGAGATTTCTTTTGGAAGAGGGAGTAAAACCTTCTGAATTTAACCGAAAATATTGCTTCAAGCTCTTTTAACTTTAGTTATAGGTTTGCTATGAACACAATTCCTGAGTGTGCTGAAACATCTCCCACCTCTCAATCAGGGATTTCTCGGATATTCATGAACTACCAGCTGAGGTTTAGTGCTACAGCAGGTACAGTATGCAGCAGGAATGCAGGATATTGAAAAATGTGATTTTGGTGATAACCTAATTGAGGACAGATCCACTCATAAATCCAAAGACTGGAGATTCAGCCGTCAGGCATCATCATGACATTAGTTATGCAAAACTCAAGGGACGGCATTTTGCAAATACTCAGAGTGCAGGGAATGCCAATGACGGTAATTTGGACAGAACTTTATTTGAACCTTGGGGGATATTTGAATTTTACAGAAATTCTTTAAATAAATAAATAAGTAAATAGATAAATACATTTCATATATATACTGTGTATATATATATATATATATATATATATATATATATATATATATATATATATATATATATACAGTGGTGTGAAAAACTATTTGCCCCCTTCCTGATTTCTTATTTTTTGCATGTTTGTCACACAAAATGTTTCTGATCATCAAACACATTTAACCATTAGTCAAATATAACACAAGTAAACACAAAATGCAGTTTTTAAATGATGGTTTTTATTATTTAGGGAGAAAAAATCCAAACCTACATGGCCCTGTGTGAAAAAGTAATTGCCCCTTGTTAAAAATAACCTGACTGTGGTGTATCACACCTGAGTTCAATTTCCGTAGCCACCCCCAGGCCTGATTACTGCCACACCTGTTTCAATCAAGAAATCACTTAAATAGGAGCTGCCTGACACAGAGAAGTAGACCAAAAGCACCTCAAAAGCTAGACATCATGCCAAGATCCAAAGAAATTCAGGAACAAATGAGAACAGAAGTAATTGAGATCTATCAGTCTGGTAAAGGTTATAAAGCCATTTCTAAAGCTTTGGTCACGGTCAGTGTTCATGACTCCACCATAAGAAAGAGACTGGGCAAAAACGGCCTGCATGGCAGATTTCCAAGACGCAAAACCACTGTTAAGCAAAAGAACATTAGGGCTCGTCTCAATTTTGCTAAGAAACATCTCAATGATTGCCAAGACTTTTGGGAAAATACCTTGTGGACTGATGAGACAAAAGTTGAACTTTTTGGAAGGCAAATGTCCCGTTACATCTGGTGTAAAAGGAAAACAGCATTTCAGAAAAAGAACATCATACCAACAATAAAATATGGTGGTGGTAGTGTGATGGTCTGGGGTTGTTTTGCTGCTTCAGGACCTGGAAGGCTTGCTGTGATAGATGGAACCATGAATTCTACTGTCTACTAAAAAATCCTGAAGGAGAATGTCCGGCCATCTGTTCGTCAACTCAAGCTGAAGCGATCTTGGGTGCTGCAACAGGACAATGACCCAAAACACACCAGCAAATCCACCTCTGAATGGCTGAAGAAAAACAAAATGAAGACTTTGGAGTGGCCTAGTCAAAGTCCTGACCTGAATCCAATTGAGATGCTATGGCATGACCTTAAAAAGGCGGTTCATGCTAGAAAACCCCCAAATAAAGCTGAATTACAACAATTCTGCAAAGATGAGTGGGCCAAAATTCCTCCAGAGCGCTGTAAAAGACTCATTGCAAGTTATCGCAAACGCTTGATTGCAGTTATTGCTGCTAAGGGTGGCCCAACCAGTTATTAGGTTCAGGGGGCAATTACTTTTCACACAGGGCCATGTAGGTTTGGATTTTTTCTCCTAAATAATAAAACCATAATTTAAAAACTGCATTTTGTGTTTACTTGTGTTATATTTGACTAATGGTTAAATGTGTTTGATGATTAGAAACATTTTGTGTGACAAACATGCAAAAGAATAAGAAATCAGGAAGGGGGCAAATAGTTTTTCACACCACTGAATAGGGCCGCACGGTGGCGCAGTGGTAGCGCTGCTGCCTCGCAGTTAGGAGACCCGGGTTCGCTTCCCGGGTCCTCCCTGCGTGGAGTTTGCATGTTCTCCCGTGTCTGCGTGGGTTTCCTCCGGCGCTCGGTTTCCCCACAATCCAAAGACATGCAGGTTAGGTGGATTGGCGATTCTGAATTGGCCCTAGTGTGTGCTTGGTGTGTGGGTGTGTTTGTGTGTGTCCTGCAGTGGGTTGGCACCCTGCCCAGGATTGATTCCTGCCTTGTGCCCTGTGTTGGCTGGGATTGGCTCCAGCAGACCCCCGTGACCCTGTGTTCGGATTCAGCGGGTTGGAAAATGGATGGATGGATATATATATATATATATATACACACATTATATTCTGAACACACACAAAAATGAATAAAAAGCAAAAAAAATTAAAAAGAAAGAAAACTTCTGACTTGGCAGTCACAGTCCCAGTGAGGCATTATACTGAAGTATTACTGTTGGTATAAAGGAGCCCAAGGAGTGTTTCTTCACACACTTCTGTTGAATCATTTGTTGACTGAAAGTCCTCAGTGTTAGTGTGTCAGGTAAAGGATGTGCAGCATTGTTCATAATAGCACTAGGTTTTATTTTAATTGTCTCCTTTGTTATGACCTCCATGGGGTCCGAAGTGTGTCATGTAACTGTGCCAGTCCGTATAAGTAGGAGTCTTGATTTGATGGGCCTCTCCAAGTGATGTTATCACCCCAGCACACTACAGCATAGAATCTGGCACATTTATATACTATATATAGTGACAGATGATCAGGAACCTTGTCACATCGTGATGCCTGGAGAAGCAAAGGTCTCAGAGAAGGGCAATTCCTTCCCCGGGACACAAGAGGGCATCCCTCCTGGATTGCATGGGGGCTACAGAGCTTGGAAGCTCAACCATGTAGGCGTCCATGGCCACTGTTAGGGGGTGCCTGGATGGTTCCAGAGCCATGGACTGCAGCACTTCTACCAAAACAGGAAGTGCTATTGGAAGAGGAACCAGGTACACCTGGAGTTCCGGCACACCAGGAAGTGCTACAGGAAGGTCATCAGGAAGCACCTGGAGCACATCCTGGTGCATTATAAAAAGGACCTCTCACTCCATTTGGAGAGTCGGAGTCAGGAGGCAGAGGATAGAGCTTGCGGGAGAGGAGTGGAGGTGGCCAAAGAGAAGATAAAAGGAAAAGAATAAAGAAGAAAAAGGAACTGTGAGTTTTTATGGTGCATTGTGCTGTGTGAACTGTAAAATAAATGCATATGCTTTGATCAGTGTGCCTTTGGCGTCTGTCTGTGTTGGGTTAAGCAAAGGTATAACGGCAGCTATTGTCACAATATAAATACTGTATATATATATATATATATATATATATATATATATATATATATATATATATATATATATTCAAGGCATTCATAGTCTGAATCATAGTCTGTATGGGTGGTTACCTACCAGGTAACGTTTGGTCAGCAAGTTGGCTAACGTCCGCCACGGTGCCCTCTTTCAGTTACGAGAAGCAGATCATAGAATGGTTGAAATAGTTTTACTGTAAAATAATGCAAAGAGTATGCCCTAATTCTGGGCTCATCAGGCGTACACACTCACTGCACCCCTTCTCGGGAGTCGAACCTCAGACTTTAGCGGCGAAGCCTCTTGCATTGCGCCACGGCGTGTGGTTCGTTTATTTGACAGTATGTAGATTGGGGTAATTACATTCAAGACATTCGTAGTCCGAATCACAACAATATATGAATCACAATCATATATATATATATATATATATATATATATATATATATATATATATATATATATATATATAAACTGTATCGTATCTATTAACCAGAGCATACAAGAAGAGTGTGGAAGCAATGAAGCCTAAGAAGAAGATTGTAGTACTGACAATTGAGGTAAACAACAAACTTATCGTGAACTTTGAAAGTAATGCATGAGACATCAACACTACTCACTATGGTATAGTCAATTTTATAGTAAATTTTAGTTTTATTATACAGAATTTAGGTATTTTATTGTTTTCATATTTTCATTTATTACTTAGGGCATTTAATTGTGTTATTTTGACTTTCAATTACGTGAATTTGCGGTTTAAGTTTATCAAAATGGGTATTGTTTAGAGTCTTGATTGATTTGGACTTTGAACAATTCAGAGTTCAAATGGCCTCCTGAAATTAATTAAGTTCAAAATACAAGGCATCACTATATTATTATTATTATTATTGTATATATTAGATTCTATAATTTCACTAGTCAAAATTATAAAGAATATTATTTGGACACTTGTACCTTGCGATAGGTTGATATCTCATACATATCATCAAAAAATAGCCATTCATTTTATTTTCTTTGCGTGTAAGTGGTTTTAAATTAACTAGACATACAAAAAAAAAATTGATGATGTAGTTTACAGTAGTATGACTGGACTTGTGTTTTTTTTTAAATGAATGTACAGTATGCTTAACAATAATAAAAATCTTAATTTCATAAATGTTAACAAATAACAAATTTACACCCACTTTTTTTATGATATTCTGTCACTGTTACTGGCTGGATTGCAGCAAACACAAAATCCACCTGGTTTTTTAAACCCAAACTTTCCTGCTTTGAAAAGAAGTTGGTATAAGAAGATCAGGGTATGGATTGTAAGCTATAATTTAGTCAAAGTCAAAATCAGAAGATCAGTGGAACAATAACAAAACCACTAGGCAAAATTCAGAGTCAAAAAAGACTAATTATAATTGTTAAGTGAAGATCATTGGAAGAAGCACTGAATACACCGAAGTCTACTTAGAACAATCTCGGATGCTAATGAGCGTGTGGTGCCGGCTTTTAAAGTGTAATGCCAATAACATCACATGATGAGACTTCCAAGGGGCGTGGCCTAAAAACTAGGGCCTGTATTGGTGGTATGGTGCCTAAAGAAAATAGCAGTGTAGTAACTCAAACACACAGTGATTATAAATATTAACATGTTACTAGAGACAATAACTTATAAAAATAATCATGCAAGGTGATTCTTTGATATCCCAAAACTTCTGAAGTTTCAATATGACCTTAAGTACTAGGTTGTTGTACCGTGTTAGCCATTACAAATGTAGAGAAAAGCCAAGCAAAATGATACCTTTTATTGGCTAACTAAAAAGATTATAATATGCAAGCTTTCGAGGCAACTCAGGCCCCTTCTTCAGGCATGAAGAAGGGGCCTGAGTTGCCTCGAAAGCTTGCATATTGTAATCGTTTTAGTTAGCCAATAAAAGGTGTCATTTTGCTTGGCTTTTCTCTACAATATGACCTTAAAAAATGCATAGCCAAAAAAAATTGTCTGAACACTGGCCTTGTACCGAATGCAACTGCCAATAATGGAAGAAAAGCTGAAGTGGATTAGATAATCCAGTTATCTAGTTGGAAAAATATTTAGAGACTAATAATATTTGAAATAATTCCACATAAACATGAGGAGAACATGAAAACCACACATTTAAACAGCTTTAACACTTGCCTCCTTAAACCTGCGAGGCTGTACTACTAAACATGAAGACTCATATCCAGGGACATGCTGGTTGAAAGACCTCTATACATCCACCTTATTAAAAGAAAAAGTGTCTGGGAGTCAGCCTGTGTGTCTATCTGGTTCTCATGTCTCTGTCATTCCAAAAGATGTTTAGTAATAAAATACAATGCAGTAATAAAATACAATTTAGTAATAAAATACAATGCATTTCTTATTCCAATAGATGGGGCACCACAAACATTAATGCTACTTTTAAAGATCCAATTTCAAATGGCATATACCAGAGACCTATGCATTGCCTTTGTCCTGCCAACAGATGGTGCACCATAAGCATTTGCAGTACTGCATTTTATTAGTACATGCATTACAAAATTTATTCCAACAGATGTGTTTTTCCCAGTTCATCAGTGGTGTGTTATGCTCCTACTCTGTTCAATACTTGTATGAACTGGGTGTTGGGCAAGGTCGTGGGGTCCAGCGGCTGTGGGGCATACAGTATGTTGGTGAAGAAAGATTCACGGATCTTGACTTTGCAGACAATGCTGTGATCTTCGCGGAGTCAATGGAAGCTCTGACCGGGGTGCTCGTGAGACTGAGTGAGGAGTCTGAGTGTCTGGGCTTGTGTGTGTCCTGGAAAAACCAAGATCCAGGCCTTTAATGACCTCTCGGGCACAGCCATCAGCAGTGTGTCTGTTTGCGGAGAGAGTGTTGACCTCATTGAGAGGTTTACTTACCTTGGCAGTGACATTCATGTCTCTGGTGACTCTTCCTGTGAAGTCAGTAGACGGATTGGGAGAGCATGGGGGGTCATGAGGTCACTGAAAAGGGGTGTGTGGCGCTCCCGATATCTATGCAAAAGGACTAAGGTCCAAGTCTTTAGAGTCCTGGTGCTTCTTGTCTTACTATATGGTTGTGAGACATGGACGTTATCCAGTGACCTGAGATGAAGACTGGACTCCTTTGATACTATGTCTCTCCAGAAAATCCTTGGGTACTATTGGTTTGACTTTGTGTCGAATGAGCGGTTGCTCATGGAGTCCCGAATGAGGCACATTACCTGCATTGTGAGGGAGCGTCAGTTACAGCATTACGGCCAAGTGGCGTGTTTCCCCGAGGGTGATCCGGCTCATAAGATTCTTATTGTTGGGGACCCAAGTGGCGGGACCAGGCCAAGGGGTCGCCCACGTAACACCTGGCTGTGGCAGATAGAGGGTCATTTCCGGAGGGTAGGACTGGACCACGTGTCTGCCTGGGGAGGTTGCCAACTGGGATCCCGAGCTGTTTCGACGTGTAGTAGGTGCAGCAACACACTGTATCAGTGCATGCTCCCCAACTTGACTTGATGGTGCACTGAAAACAATTAATGCAGAGGCCTATATTACTTATTTCAATTTCAAACCATCTTAGATAGGTAGCACAGCTAATATAGTATAAAGCAATTAACGTCTGGGGTCAATGACTAGGCATAATGTCATAAGGCATGCACAAGTGGGCGACAATGTCAGATAAACAAAAGGGAAGCAAGAAGCACAAAGAAAAATGGATGTTAGTGCAAGAATGTTGGTAAACAGAAGTTTACTAATATAGGATGTGATCAAAACAGATGGACTCAGCATTGTATCATTGTGTCCATTTTGATAAACGGGTGTTTCACTATGCTAGTTAAACATAAATGTAGAATGTGAAAGAAAACAGCAAAAACCTTGCAAATCAATTGTCAGTTAGTCTACCTGAAGAATGTTTAACCACACTTCATATGAAGCAAGACAAGAGTATGCATTTTAGTGATGTTAATATACATGCTGATACTGAAAATGATCGTGTGCGGGTAGATTTTGTATGATTACTCTGGCTTGTCATTTATTTATAATATGTGTTTGTTCTACATTTATACACTTGACCTATTTATTGCCTGATGTTGTCACGTTTGAAGCATGTGCGGCATATTTGTGGGACTGCAGTTTCAGCATATTGCTGTTTATTTTAGGTGCAGGCAAATTCCCTCCTGTAATAAAAACCTGAAAAACACTTTTAGTGTAGAATAGTGCAGTCCACACACTACTATAGTTGTAAATTGTGCTTAATTTGTAATTTAAACATTAATTCTACTTTGTGTCATATACCTGTCACCGAAGGAAATAAAAAATGTGAAAATATACTCTTTTGTTTACTGACTAAATGCTGACACTTAAATGGCGAAGCCACAAATTTAAATCCAAATGTAAAGCCCAGTAACTCCAGGCTGAAATATTCAGCAGATATTTCATCAGCCACTATTAGAGAAGCCAAGACAGATAATCCACAGTTTAGTTTTAAGAGGATTGCTAAATGAACAAACAAGCAGTATAATTCATCCTGTGTGATTTAAATTTTACAGCTAGCAATAACAGCTTTAACAAGAAAATTATCTGTAGAAGAAATAAGATACTGGATGGCTCAGTAAATTTAGACAAATCATCTCATGAAACCAAAGCTGACAACAGGCCTTTAAAACCTGGTTACATCAGTCAAAACCTTTGCTTTGTTTTCCCTTGTTAGCCAGCAATGTCTGTCTGCCCCAGTTACTAAGACAAAGCATATAAAGTGTGCCTTAGAACAAGAAATACCCTCTGGAATTGATTACTCTCTTTAAATCTTTTAGTATTACAAATAGACCCCTGCTTTCTCTATTGCTTTTAGATCTTTTAGGGCTGTATTAGCATTTTAGCATGGACTGGAAAATAAATCTTACTGTGGCTCTAAGAAGAGAAATGATTCAAAAAACCGAGAACAAACAGAAAAAAAATGGTTTTAAATCTGTTAACAGTTTTGGTTTGCTTAACAACTTAATGGATAGCACTGTTGCCTCAAAGATGCATTTATCCTAACTTCAAATCCTGCCCAAAGCGGTGTGGACTTTGCACATTCCCCACATTTACTCTGAAATTTAGTTTTTCTCCCGTGTTCCAAAAGACAGGGAGAATAAGCCAATGTCACATGACCTGACTTCCAGTCAGAGGGGATGTCAAACTTAAAGACTACAGTTGTTAATCATCACCTCATCTGAGTATGTCATTTTGGATGACTAGAAATCACTAGGGATGTCAAAATACACAATTGTGTGATGACTTTTCAAAACGGTTTTTACATTTTCAAAACATTGCTAGTTTGCTCCCTTTTCTGACAACTGCTAACGTGCTGCCTGATGGAGCCAATGGTCTTAGAAATGGTTTACAAGTATGGCTCTGACATTTTTATTTTTTTTCCCACTCTGTCTTAATACATAAAACATGAGACATCAGACAGATGAATCTCACTTTTGTTCCTTATTTCTTGTCATTACATTTTATTTTTAGCACTCATTGGCTGTCAGCTCTTGTTTACACACAAGTTTACTCTTACGACTAAATACAAAATCAAACCTATATGATCTTGTTGGGCTGAGTCATGGCTACTTGGACTACATTTCACATTTACATTTATTTACTTAGCATATGCTTTTATTCAAAGTGACTTACAAAAGAGGTAAACATAATCAAGTAACATTAGGTTAGGGCCTGTTTATTCAGCAAGTGTAATAGGACAGGAGCGAAAGTTGTTTGCCACAAGTGAAGAGAAGTAATAGCTAATAATTTAATATCATAGATTATAATTGATAAAGCAATTCAACTTAAACAATACATTAACCAACAATATAAAGGATCACAAAGCAAAGGATTTTTTCTATCATTTAAACAGATGTTCACAGAACAGATGGGTCTTCAATTCCTTTTTAAATGCATTGAGGGAGTCAGCAGTACAGGTGGAGGTATGTCATATCCCGTGTAGTGGGAAGCGGCCCCAGCCTACACTCTGGACATCTGATAGTTCATGAACCGAACAGGATCAGTGTAGAGATGAGACACAGACAAAAATTGAAGGGTGAATGGTGCAAGTTTATTTACAAGAGTGCTGTACAACCAAAATGCAGAGGTGTCAGGTGGGCTTTGAGACACAGTTCTTCCACACTGACACAAACAAACAAAAAGAAAAAATATGGTGTATTTACAAAAACAGTGCACTCCTACAAAAACTACACACACACACTCCAATAACAAAGGTTGTCTTCTTTTATCCCTGGCCCAAGACGCTCCTCCAGCTAGAAAGAAAAATGCACAAAAACAAGTGTGTGTATATGAAAAAACAATTGCACCAAACCCAAAATCGAAAACTATCCCAGCACCAAATAAATATATATACCTCCACCAAAATGATCGGAGATATATCATTCTATATACAAAAGCCATCAAAATCACAACTGCTCCTCCAAATTGCTCAGCAGTGCTTACTCATACCTTGCCTTTAGGTCCACTGACCACCCCTGTTGGCCGGTGACTCCTTAAATATAACTGGAAAGATTTTCCAGCCAATCTGCCAACCCATCTACCTCACACACGCACTTATCCAGGTAGACGCTAGCGGGTTAAGGCCACGCGCCACGACATGCCCCGAACAACTATGTATTTAAAACCGAACTCCTGCGGGTCGCGCGTTTATAAACCCTCCGGGACGGCCAACAGCTATTCTGAGCTCAAGCACACCCGTTGCCGACTCCCCAGTAAGTAAAATCATTTCTTTATCATTATGGGATCCCCATCTCTGACTCAAACAAATGCCGGCTTTCTCTTTTAGGAATGCCGCACTTTAAACCGCCTGCACTAGGCAGGCTGCGAGGACACCGGCGTGTAAAAATGAACACATGCGGAGGAGCCCGTACTGGCCATTATACCGGCTCCAAGTGTGTCCAGACACACCGCGCCTCACAGCGCTCATCCGTTATACCACCCCGCGTTCCCACGACAGCGCCCTCAACACACAAATGGTAAGTGCACTTCCTTATCTATAATAATAAAAGGCAAAGCCCTCACTGACTGACTGACTCACTGACTGACTCATCACTAATTCTCCAACTTCCCATGTAGGTAGAAAGCTGAAATTTGGCAAGCTTATTCCTTACAGCTTACTTACAAAAGTTAAGCAGGTTTCATTTCGAAATTCTACACGTAACGGTCGATAACGGTCGATAACGGTCGACAACGTCTGCCATGTTGAACTTTCTTATTTAGAGCCCAATCTTCACGAAATTTGGTAGGTGGCTTCCCTGCGCTAACCGAAACCGATGTACTTACTTATTTCGATAGTATGACGCCACTGTCGGCCGCCATATTGAACTTTCCAACGTCACCAATTTTCAAACTTCCCGTGTAGGTAGAAGGCTGACCCCATCTTCACGAAATTTGGTAGGTGGCTTCTCTGTGCTAACCAAAACCGATGTACATACTTATTTTAGTGGTATGATGCCACTGTCGGCCGCCATATTGAACTTTCCAAATGTCACTAATTCTCCAACTTCCCATGTAGAAGGCTGACATTTGGAAGGCTCTTTCCTTACAGCTTACTTACAAAAGTTAAGCAGGTTTCATTTCGAAATTCTACGCGTAATGGTCATAACGGTCGACAACGTCCGCCATGTTGAAGTTTCTTATTTATGGCCCCATCTTCACGAAATTTGGTAGGCAGCTTCCCTGCGCTAACCGAAACCAATGTACATACTTATTTTGGTGGTATGATGCCACTGTCGGCCGCCATATTGAACTTTTCAACTGTCTTTGTTACTTATTGGCCCATCTTCAAGAAATTTGGTACGCGGGTTCCCAACGCTAACTGAATCCTACTTACGTACATATACCTGTATATACGTCCATAGCCTGCAGCTTGGTCACTGTGTGAGGCGGCGTTGGGATGGGGGACCCACGTTGTTGGCTGCCTGCCTATATAAGGCCGTCCATCGCTCCAGTCTCTAGATTCCCTTCCTTGCTTCGCCACAGGATTCATGTTTCCCTGCTGATAACTACAACCTTTTTATTTAATCCACGGCTTCTCCGCTGTTTTATTGTTCGTTTATTACGATTATTGTTATTGTTTAGGTATTTTAGACTTACTTTACATTGTTCAGGTACCCATTTCCTTTATCATTCCAACCGTACCCCCATTAACATGTCTATCGAGGTGATCACCATAACCGAGTGGTTTCCATGCCCGGAGATGGCACCTACCTTTTCCATTTTCTGTGTTACATGTTGCACGGCCATATCAGGCTCACTCTTGATATCCGGAGGAGCATTGTGTCTTATGTATTGAATGACTGGGACAGGTTCAAGGTGTGGACTGATGATGGTACAGGAGATAATTATACTACACAGGAGCACTAGAAGAGTGAAATGCTTAAGCCCTTCACCTATGGTTCTGCATGTGAGTTGATGGTTGCCGCTGAATTGTTCGGTTGTCGCTTTCAAGTGTACAGAAATGGCCAAATATTTTACACCTTTCGACAACTGCCAGTGCCTCTTAAACATCTTAGACTCACAGGTGACGATTTCAGTAGTTGACACTTTGATGTTTATGAATGTTTAAACTCTCAAAAGCTGAATGTGAAGTTATCGATGAAACCGGTTGTATTCTTACAACACTTGACAGATGCCGAATGTCACTTCAACACAAGTCCTGCAAATACTGTCGTCATTGAAACAAACCATGAAACTCAAACCGATTATGACAGCAGCAATCCAATCTGTGAGATTTGAAACAAGATCACTGTTCACATGGCCAACTGTACGTTGCATGCTCAAGAGTAAGCTCAGCGCACAGCTTGGTCATATTACAACTGGAGGGCCGAACTCAAAATGTGGTATACAAAGAGATCCTTAACAAATAATTATTGGTATATTTTCCCTCAGTTTAAAAAGGTTTAATTTTCTTCTTAATAAAAATTTTAAGTCAGTACTTCGCCGCTGTGAAGCGCGGGTATTTTGCTAGTAACCATATAAATGCAGCTGCTTCAGTTTCAAGGCTTCTTCAAGTTAAATTTGGTAATGCACGCACAAGGTAGGGAGCCCAATCCACCAAGTGGGAACTACACAAAAAAAGAGTCTGGTCTGAGACTTCATACCACGAAGAGGTGGCATCACCAGAGGCTGTTCACTGGCAGACCTGAGTGGATGAGAAGGAGCATAGCAATTCACCAGTGTCTCCATATACTCAGGTGCTGACCCAATGACTACTCTGTGTGCAAGCATCAGGGGTTTGAGTTTAATGTGTGCTGCTACAGGAAGCCAATGTAGCAACCTGAAGAGAGGAGTGAGATGTGCCCATCTAGGCTGGTTAAATACAAGAAGGACCACTGAATTCTGGATCATTTGCATTGGCTTGACAGCACATGTGGGTACTCCTGCCAGAAGCTAGTTGCAGTAGTCAAGGTGCAACAAGACCAAAGCCTGCACCAGGAGTTATGTGGCATACTCTCAGATAATGTCTTGTTTTGTGGATGTTGTGCAGCACAAACTTGTATGAACCAGAAAGAATACAGATATGGTCACAAAAAAGATCGCTGCTCATCAATCACCACCCCAAGGTTGTGAAATGACCTGAGAGGTGCTAGCGACAGTGAGCCAACAGGTACAGAGATTGAGACTTGAACAGACTGGGCAGTCGTGTGGAGATCTACACCTCATGTTTACTTTATTTTTTTTAAACCCCAGTTATTAAATGGGGTGTCTTCAGGAGCCCCAACTCTTTTAATTATTTTCTTTCCATCTTTTAGAGTACCTATAAAACAAGATAAGCTGAATGGCTTATTCTTAACTATATTGGTCACACCTAATTTTTAGCATAATGATCTAAAGATGGCTAAATCCTTGTGTTTAGGAATCTTCATTAAAATGTTGTGAATTAAAATGTGCTGTTAATACCATCAGAATATTCTGCTTTGAGAATAGCTCTTAGCACTTATATTACTGTTTTTAAGTATTTTATTCCACACATTACCCACATCCATTATAAACACCCATTATATAGGATATGAACATTATCTGATTGCTTAATTATTGCTTTATATTCATTGATCTAACATCCCTCATTTAACTTCAATAATGGGCACTGAAATATATTTTATGAAGTGTCACTAATGCTGATTATTTCAAAGTCTACTGAATGTGTCCTTGTAATATCATTTTAAACCTCCAAACTCAATGTCCATGTCTGCTTAAATACAGGTAAAAAAACGCCAGTTAACAGACCGAAGGTCCCTGTCCTCTAAAGGGTCTGTATGTATAACCTGGTCCACTCATATTTCTTAGAATTGAATGACTTTTAATACCATCATGCAAGAGAAATTCAATCAAATTTCATTTAAACTGTGTTTTACTCCGTAAAGTAAATTGCTTTTAACAATTTTTCAACACACAAATTATAACATAGCATTATATTTTCAAACAAGTTTAATCCAATTTTGGGTTGTGGAGGGCCAGAGCTTATTACAGCAGGGTAGGGTGCAAGGCAGGAAACAGTCTGGACAGTGCACCAGTCCATTAAAGGCCTCACATACGCACACACTGCCAGTTTGACCCCTACTCTCTTTTCTGTTTCTTTTTCCAGTTTCTTTGTGGTGGTGGCGCCTACTCAAAGCTTCATGATGCTCCAACAATGATGGACGGATTAAAAGGCAGAAGTCTACATGACCATCATCATCATCAAGCCCTTCCGTGAGAATCCTAAATCCAAAGAGGACTGTTTCATTTATGTTAGGTAGAATGCCCAGAGGGGACTGGGCGGTCTCATGGTCTGGAATCCCTACAGATTTTATTTTTTCTCCAGCCGTCTGGAGTTTTTTTTGTTTTTTCTGTCCCCCCTGGCCATTGAACCTTACTCTTATTCGATGTTAATTAATGTTGATTTATTTTGTTTTATAATTGTGTCGTTCATTTTTCTATTCTTTAATATGTAAAGCACTTTGAGCTACTGTTTGTATGAAAATGTGCCATATAAATAAATGTTGTTGTTGTTGTTGTTGTTTGAAATCACCAGTTCATCTAATCAGTTTGCCTTTGAAAATGTGAACAGAAAACTGGAATACATGGAGAAAAACCCATTCAGACATGACAAGAACATATAAACTTTACACATATGGTGTTTGTAAGTAGGATTCAAACATAGGACATCAGATCTATGATGCAGCAAAGCTACCTACTGCACATCTATACACAAATCATATTAAATCTAAATTGTAAGTATATATACAAAATAATAGGACTAATTCACTTTCTGCACACTTTATTGTATTGTAGATTTAGTTTTACATGAGCCATTTTTGCCTATCAATCTAGACTCATAATGACAAAATTAAAGCATTTTTTTTCAGAAAGGTTTGCAAAGTATTGAAAATTAAAACCTGAAATCTTTTATTTGACAAGTATTTAGACCCTTTGCTGTGACACTCCACATTGTGGTCAGGTGCACCCTATTTGTTTTATTTATCCTCTAGATGTTTCTAGAATTTGTTGGGCATCTGCCTGTGGCAAACTGGATTAAGTGGACATCGTTTAGAAAGGCATACACTTGTTTATATCAGGGTCCACAATTCACACTGCATGTCAGGACAAAAAAAAAACTCTCTGTAGATCAGAGCAAGAGTATAAAACCATTTGTATAGCTCTAAGTGCTAAACAAGAGAACGATGCTCTCAATAAATGTGAAATGGAAGAAGTTTGAGTAACCGAACAAGAAGGGTCTTCGTCAGGGAGGTGACCAGGAGTCCAACAGTAGAGCCACAGAAGTCATCTGCTGATATAGGAGATAAAATCAGAAGGACAACCATCTTAGTAGCATTCTTGAGTAAATAGCACATGACAGCCTGCTTGGAGTTTGCCAAATTGCATGTAACAAACTTTGTGAGCATAAGAGAAACGATCCTCTGGTCTAATGAGACAAAAACTAAGCTCTCTGGGCAGAACTCCAAGCACTATGTCTGGCAAAGACCAGGCCCTTGTCATCACCTGACTAATAATCACCCCTACAGTAAAGCATGGAGGTGGCATCATTCTCAGTGCCAATGACATGGACACTGGTCAGAACTGAGGGAATGATGAATGCAGCCATATACAAAGAGGCACTTTAAGAAAAACTGCTCCAGAGTACACATAGCCTTAGACTGGCTTTTACCTTTTCAGCACAACAATAACTCTAAGCATGCAACCAAGACAACAGTGCAATGGCTTTGGGATAAGACTCTGACTGTCCTTAAGTGGTTCAGCCAAAGTCGAGACTCAAACCACATAGAACATCTACAGGAAGACCTGAAGAGGGCACTGTGCAGACCATCCAATACCATCCAATCTAACAAAGTTTGAGAGGATCTGCCTTCAGGAATGAGAGAAACTTCCCAAATTCATGTGTGCAAAGCTTTTAGAGATTTATCCAAGAAGACTCAAAGCTGTAACTACTGCCAAAGTGCCTTCTACAAAGTTTTGAATTAAGGGTCTGAATATGAATGAGAGATTCCATTTTTTGATTTTTAACTGTGATGCATTAATGTGATGCATTAACCCACTGGTACTCACAAGCTACTGGTGCTGGAACATTGATCTTGGCTGGACTGAAGGTCTGTGTGTTTCTTGTGTTTTAATAATGTGGCGCCACCCACTACTTTATTGTCTGAATTTTAAAACTTGACTTAAACCAGAAATTTAATACTAAAATGAAGGATATACCAGAATCTTGGAAACTTAAGAGTGAATAATTTATCCTCCTATATTTTAGCCTTGACCTACGGACAACCAGCAAAGCTTCATCTAATGATCTGAGAGATCTTTGAGTCTCATAAAGGCTCAATATCTAGTTAACATGGGTCAGTTAATAAAATCTTAAAATCAGTCCTAAAACTCCACAGGTAACTAATGCAGGAAGGCAAACACGGGTGTAATTTAACATGAAGATTCTGTTTTAGTAAGCAATCTGGCAGCAGAATTTCATACCAACTGAAGCAGATTCAATGCTCGAAAATTAAACAGGAAAAAAAAATTACAATAATCCAAGTGAGGCAAAATAAAAGCAAATCTGATCTTTCCAGCATTACCAAAAATCTAACTTTCACTGTATTTCTAAATGGGTAAAAAATACTGTACCAGTTTTCCTGGATGATATTCAAAAGTTAGGTTAGAATTGAAAGTTACTCCTAGACTTTTAGCCTATGGCCAACAATGTTCAGCAGACTGATCTGATCCAAAAAATAAAATCTGTTTTTATCAGAATTTATCTGAAAGAAAATGCATGGCGTCCATTTATGAGGTGCGATCCAAAAGTTCCTGGAATGCATTTATTAAAAGCATACACACAAAATAACAATTAATGGTAAAAATTCCTTCAAAATTGTCACCCGCTGAGTTGATACACCAATCCCAGCAAGATTTCAACCTTTCGAATTACCTCTGGAAGTCGTTTTTTGTCAGTGTATTCAAGACGTCGGTTGTTACCGCTTGGATCTCCTCCACCGTCTCATATCTGCAACCCTTGAGCCTCAGCTTCATCTTAGGAAATAAAAAAAAATCAGATGGTGCTAAATCAGGGGAGTACAGAGGGTGGGGAATGGCAGTAAACTTTGTAGAAGCCAAAAATTTGCGCACAATCAGAGATGTGTGAGCTGGTGCATTGTCGTGATGGAAAAGAAATGACTTGTCAATCCATATCTGAGGACGTGTTCGGCGAATTTGATTTCTCAAACTCCTTAGAACATCCCTGTAGAATGTTCCATTCACCGTCTGTCCTTGTGGCACAAATTCCTTGTGGATGACACCCTTCACATCAAAGAAGGAAATGAGCATTGACTTGGTGTTGCTGTGAACCTGTCGAGCTTTTTTGGGTCATTCAAATCACTTATTTTCACGAAGAACCCTTCATAGACACAACCGAAGTTTAAACAAGAACTGCGACTTGAAAAACAACTGCGCTGATGTTATAACGCGTGATAACAGCTCTCAAGGACAACTTCAACTGCTATCTATCGGCGATTGATATAACCAAACCCTTCTCACTGCAGAATAAATGCATTCCGGGAACTTTTGGATCTCACCTCGTATTAATGTCAGCAGTACAATCATGCAGCACAACAGTCCTACTAAAGTCATCATTGTAAATATTAACTCATAATATTGTAATCACACAGAACACCAGGTAAGTTTTGAGGGATGCCAGAGGACCTCTCTTTATTAATTAAATCCTGCTTGTTAGTCTGATGATAAGGTCCTGGGCCCACCATGAAAACAAGAAAATCACAACCATCAACGGCCTCATTCACTGCACTAGCTAGCACTGTTTTCCTCTCATTCTCCCACCGTTCTCCCCTGCAATCCTCCTGAATCTCCCATGCTCCTCGGCTACACATAATTTTTCCTCACAGGGTTCAACCTCCTTCTCATTTAAGGCTTATGTTGCCCTGTCTCTGACAAACTGCTGTTCCAGATGCCTTCTTTCAGCTCCTACTGTGGACATGCAGGACGAGGCTGCACCAGTCAGCTTTACACTGCCCTCTCCTCAGCTCATCTCCCCTTCAGGAGCACAAAATCATCAAAGTGGGTGAGTGTCCTAATAGTGTGAGTTTGCCAAGCTTCTTGCTGTAGTCAGCTAGATGTTCCTGTCCTGTAGATCTTGCAGAATCCAGGGAGGATGATGGTTGATTCGTGTTGACAGTGGGTCCACTGTCGTCTGTTGTAGTTTTAGCAGTGGAGGGCCCACCAAGGTATGGAGCCAGTCTATCTGAAGTTGGACATTATACAGCGCTTCTGACACTCTTTCTGTCACAAGGCAAGTGCTGTCTAGTTCTGGGCAGTGTCCTTTCCCAGTGTAGCTACACTCAAAGGAACCACACAGGACATTAGGTAAGCTTTAACTGGGTGCAGGACCCCCTTCCTTTATTAATTCAGTGGCATCACTACTGCAGTTTTCTTCTCCTCAGCCCAATCCTAAGATGCCAGACACACCATTAAAACAAGAAAATCACAAACAGTCTGCTGCCTCACTTACTAGCTAGTGCTAGTTTTCCCTCTATCTCTTGCTATTCTCCTCTGCTATCTCCCTGAATCTCCTGTGCTCCTCAGCTACTCATTCTTTTTGTTTCCAAGGCTCCACCCATCTCCTTTGTTGTTTATTTTCTCTTGTCTGTGACAGGCCGCAGTTGAAGACGTTGGATGCCGGGTGGGGAAGCACCAGTCAACATTACAATTAGAGAAGCATAGAAGTGTATTGAAGATTGCAATGGTTTAGACATAAACCTGGTCTGTGTGAGTCAATCAAAATGTTATGCAATATATTCAAAACAAATGACAGACGCTCACTTTTATATTTTCATTGGAATGGTGAAGGCGGGAGGAGTAGTAATTAGGCATTAAAAAGTTGGTACAACGCCAGGAAAATTGCATTGCAAATGAAAGTGATGAAATGTGTTTTTGAAATTCTTAATAAACAGAGTTTAAAAAAAAGTGCGGAAACTTTTTGTCCATCCCTCGTAATAAAGGAAATCCTAAATGAGTGAACACACTGATTTTAGCTCCTTAGGATCCTACTGTGAACATTAGACAGTTGCTGTCTTAAAGCAGTATTGTTTTTTAAGTTAATACTATCCCTTTAGCATTATGTTATACCAGTTTGTTGGATTATAATGGCAAACAGCTCTTGAGCTGGTCTGCCAATGGCAAAAATAACATCTTTCACCCAATGGCTTTTTAGCTTTCTTCTATGGTCGCATTATGTCAAAAGAGATTGTACAGATATGCTTATCCTTCCAAAACACATTTACTATTTTTACATCGTATGGCAGATCTAAGCTAAGAGCATATTATTGCCCAGCAACTCTTCACCAGTTTATATGCATGCTGCCATATTCTGCCCACATCCCAAAGTTATCTATTTTATGTATTAAACATCATGTACGAGATGTGAAGGCTGTGCAGCAAAGTAGTTGTTTTTATCGATGAAATGTATTTAAAGACTACAAAAAACCAAGTCAAGGTTTTTATTGTGTTACTTGGCATTTCATTAATGGACTGTTAATGTTATGGAGGTACACTAACACCTTGGAGATATTCTCAGAAAAGGTCAAAGTATGCCCAGAGGCCGCTCATATATATTTCATGTGATCAAAAGTTCTAAGACATCATATTTTATAGGTTTTGATATACTGTAGTTTAACCATATGAGAGCTGTTAATACTTCTACAGAAACAAAACTGCAGAAATCCCAATGGTAGTCACCAGTCTTGCTACTTACAAAGAAAAGCCAGGCAACGTTGATCAAATCTGAAGATAATGTTAATTGTGTTTTATGACCTTAAGTGTTTTGTTCATTATGAATTGGTAAAACTGGAGTGTAACAGGCTGTTTTGAGGGGGGTATGCATGATTTGCTTTGGACACCCATTCTGCAAGCATTTTAAACAGCAAAATAATCATAGGAGTCAAAAACTGCATGTATAAGAATAGGCTCTGACTTGCTGTAAATTTGATGGGGGATTGTAGGCTACAATAAAGAAAATAATCCTCCAATAACAACAACATTGATAATAACTATGAAGCTGGCATTGGTTTGTGGACTCAGATGTGGAAAAATAAACAATCAATTTGGTAACAGGACTCAGGTCTGAAGCTCTATTCGACGGCATTGCTAAGGTCAATTTAATTCAAAGTATAACCTTTCTCAAATGGGCTTACAGTTAAACTTGTGTAAAAACTCTACACAAGATTGTCCACCCTTGTTCATCGCCATCTTTGATTTAACTTTATTTTTGTTATACTCTTCACTTCTAAAAAAGCTCCCTATAGCCAGTCCTGCAGTGATTGGTGGGTTAGATTGTGATATTGCATTATTTGCATATTTTGACAAGCATCAGTAAACAGGAATAATGAGTACTGTAAATGTTTAAAGGTAATCGTTATATGTTGATTTAATTTGTGATTATATTAGGATAGTCAGTTTATTTTATAGAACCTAATTTATATCTTTATCATTTATGATAAGATTATGATTATGTGATCACCATCACTGTATACTGTACTATCATTTAGGCTGATGGATTAAATAGAAAACCCCACATTCAAATATTTGTGTATATAGCAATTCAAGGATAATTTTTTTTTCATTCAAGTGACACAGATTTGATTCTTTCAGAGAACTCTGAAATGTAAAAAAAAACAAAAAATTAGAAAAAAGAAAGCCTGCCAATATAGCCCAATAGCTACGTGTTTTAAAATATCACATCTCAAGCATATATTTTTCTAAGGGTGTCTTGTTATCAGATGTTACAGTAATCACACGCCCTTTACAATATTCTAAAATTATCAAACCATTATTTTACATTAAACCCCTGCACATCTTGCCCACACCAGTTCTGGTTCATGTCTCATCTTTTCAGGTTTCTGTGTACAGATATGACAATGATGATCCTACTCAAAGCATCTTTAAATACATGAAAGCTCTTGATTTTGCACATGTCCTGCAGTGAAAACAATTTGCAGTCAGCATGTCAGCTGTCAGCATGTAGTTGGTGTTCTTGGTTGTCTGTTAGTTCAACTCTGCCTGATGAATTAAGTTTTATCAATTTTGTGGATTCAAGATACATATGCATAGTCATATCGGATCTGAATCACTTGCAAAAGTCATTTGAACGGTCAAACAAAAAAGCATAATTGAGTCATTTTTACCTGCCATCTGAATGTAGCCTAAGTAGCCTGCAGCAACCTATAGAGTCAAACAGAGCCGCTGTAGACTCTTTAATTTTTATCATCTTGTGTTTTCCACAGCATCATTTCAGTACTGGGAAGAAGTTGGCCCTCATAGGCAATTAGAAATTCTCAGGACCCCTATGCAAAGACATACCCTGCATACTCCCTATTTGTGTCACTGGGTCCAACCATAAAACAAACATTATATAAAGACGCGATAATTTGATTAATGGCAACATTTTGGAGAAAACTGCTTCCAGCTGCTTAAAAATGATGAATGAATCCTTCACTATGACAATGCCCCCGCACACGCCAATGTCATCTGCACTTTCAACATGTTTTTTTTCTGTTCTCAAAAATCAAACTGAAGCTGGAACTTAAAGGATATAAAGACTTTCTAGCCATCCATCATAATGTGAAGTAGATTTAATTATTTGACAGATGAAGATTGTCAAAAGCATCAGAAACTGGATACTTGCATATCATTACTTTGAAAGGGGGCTGCTTATGAAAATGTGTGATCTGTTCTTCAAAATAAAGACTGTCATCCAACTTATAAAAGTTTTACTTCACATTGGTTGCTTGAAATCTACACACTCTTATTGAAATTTCAGCTTTTATGGATGTAAAGTCTAAAGTTAAGGCAAATCTAGTCAGACGTTTTTATACATTAGGAAAAACAATTAAAAATAAAATGTTTTAATGCTTTCATTGTGTGAGTCAAGGGTCAAGTCAAGTCAGTTTTATTCTTACTTGCATGTCTCCTCAGAAGACGTGACACAAATACAACACCAATAAAAGATACACGCACACACTTTTCACTGTGTCCCCATTTAAACAACATTATATATTATACAGTGTCTTCAGAAAATATTCAGACCCCATCACATTTTTCAAATTTTGTTTTGTTGCAGCCTTATCCTAAAATCATTTAAATTCATTTTTTCTTACATCAAGCAGCACTCAATACCCCAGAATGACAAAGCACACACAAGACTTTAGAATTTTTTGCACATTCATTAAAAATAAGGAACTGAAATATCACATTCACACAATAATAATAATAATAATACATTTTATTTATATAGCGCCTTCCCCATGCTCAAGGCACTTACAGAATATAAGAAAGAATGGCAGGGTATACAGTATATAGCATTGTACAAACCAAATAAATAAATAAAGAAGATTAAGACAGTAAATTCAGAGAAAGCCTAACAGAAAACATAATTGATGGTCTAGCACACACACACACACAGGTTACATGAGCATCTTGACAGAGAGGTAAACTGAGAGAAGGGGAATAAAGTCAAGTAGAGCTAAAAGCCTTCCTGAACAGATGAGTTTTAAGTTGTTTCAGTGGGTCATTCCAGAGTCTGGGCACTATACAGCTGAAGGCCCTGTCACCCATGGAGTGTAGATTAGTGTGGGGCACAACAAGATTGCCAGAATCAGAGGACCTTAGTGAGCGGGCAGGCACATAGTGATGGAGAAGTTCACTGATGTAGTTTGGCGCGAGGTTATTTAAGGCTTTGTAGGTTATTAGTAGGATTTTATATTCGATTCTGTAAGACACAGGGAGCCAGTGAAGACGGAGCAGGATGGGTGTGATGTGCTCGCTGCTGCTGGTTCGAGTAAGGACTCTTGCAGCTGAGTTTTGAATAAGCTGGAGCTGAGATATAAGATTAGAAGGGGCACCTGCCAGCAGTGAGTTACAATAGTCTATGCGGGATGTGATAAAAGCATGGACAAGTTTCTCAGCATTAGAAAAGGAGAGGAAGGAGCGAACACGGGATATGTTACGGAGGTGAAAGTAAGAAAGTTTCTTAATGTGATTTATGTGGGTGGAGTAAGATAGGGAGGAATCAAAAATGACACCAAGATTCTTTGCAGTAGAGGCAGGTCTGATGAGATCACCACCAAGATTTACTGGGAAGGAGCTCATTTTATTAAGTTGCATTTTAGTCCCAATTTGCAGGAGTTCAGTTTTGTTGCAGTTTATTTTTAAAGAGTTCTGCTCCATCCAGGTTTTAATTTCACTAAGGCAGGTTGTGAGCTGAGAAAGCTCTGATGAAGTTCCTCTTTTAACATTGAAGTAGAGTTAAGTATCATCTGCATAAAAATGATTGCCCAGTCCATAGCTACGAATAATAAGGCCAAGGGGAAGCATATAAATACAGAAGAGAAGAGGGCCGAGGACAGAGCCCTGAGGAACTCCTTGTGTGACTGGCGCTGAGCTGGACCTGCTGTTGCCAAGACTAACAAACTCTTGCCTATCAGTCAGATAGGACTTGAACACAAGTATTCAGGCCCTTTTCTACGACATCCCTTTTCTGTTGATAACCATTGAGATGTTTCTGTGCCTTGTTTGGTGTCCACCTGTGGTCAAATCAATTGATTCCACTTGATATTATAAGGCACATGCCTGTCTATAGAGAGTCCCACAGCTTACAATGTGTATCAGAGCAAAATGAGGCTGAAGGAATTGCCTGCAGAGCTTAGAGACAGGATTTTGATAAGACACAGATCTGGGAAAGGCTACAAAATAATTCCTACAGCATTGAAGGTATCCAAAAGCACAGCGGCTCCCATACTTCCTAAAAGGAAGACATTTGAAACATCCATGGCTCTTCCTAAGACTGGCCAAACTGAACAATCAGGGGAGAAGGACTTTGGTAAGAGACCCCAAGAACCCAATGGTTCCTCTGATTGAGCTTCAGATATCCTATTGTGGATATAGGAGAAACATCCAGAAATACAATCACCACCGATACACTTTTAATCTGGGCTTTATGGCAGAGTGAACAAATGACACATGGTACCTTCTTGGAGATTGCAAAAAGTCACATTAAAGACTCTTGGACTATAACAAACATGATTCTTTGGTCTGATGAAATCAAGATTGAACTGCTTTGCCTCAATTCTAAGTGTCACATCTGGAGGAAACCAGGCACTGCTAAGCACCTGCAAAATATCATTTCAACAGATAAGCATGATGGTGGCTACATCATGCTGTAGGGTTGTTTTTTAAGTGGCTTGAACTGGAAGAATAAAAGAGGGTTGAGGGAAAGTTGAACAGAGCTAAGTGTAACCGCTTTTGCGTAAGGTGAAGTCAGGCACGGGTAAGACGCGTGTCGAAGAAATCTCTCAGTCCAAAAGTTCGTTTTAAAAATATTTAGTAAAAGTTAAAGGCAAATAATCCATACAAGAATAAAAAGAAAAATAGTTACACACAAAGAATAAAGGCAAAATTAAAGGAAAAATGTATCTTCTATAAACTTAGTTTTTCTTATGAAGCTTTGGTTACTTCTGTACTTAAAGGCTATTTATTTCTTCTTCTGTATGCTTTAAACATACGGTTCAAAACTTAAATCTTTTAACTTACGAGTTACTTTACACTCAAAAGACCCTTAGGCCGTTGGCACTTAGATATGCACCAGGCTCAGTACCGTGCATATGCACGAATGCGAGCATAAAAAGAATTCTTTCAAGGACATGGTTAAAAAACCGTATGCCTCTATACCTTACACAAGGTAAGGCAAAACACTTACTAAAGAACATTGTTTACTCAAAAACTGTTAAGAAATGACAGGAAAATACCAACTCAATTCTATTCACGGGGGTTTTAGGAACCTCCCATATTTTATGCATTATCATCTAGTAAATATTCATACATTTTATAGAACTAGGAAAATGGCTCTTACACTAAGTACAGAGGTAACATTAAAGAAGACCTGCTTCAGAGCAATCTGGACCTCAGTCTGGGCCAACAGGACAGACTCAAAGCATGAAGCAAAGACAACGCAGGAGTGGCTTAGGGTCAACTCTGGGAATGTCCTTCAGTGGCCCAGACAGAGTCTGGACTTGAACCCAATCGAACATCGAATTTAGGTGTCCAGTGAGAGCCTCCATCCAACACAAGAAGACCCCAGGCCATGATTGTATAGAGTAAAGGATCTATGTGTCAACTTGATATTTCAGTATTTTTTTTTTTAAATCTTGTTTTTGCTTTGTCATTCTGGGGTATTGAGTGTTACTTGATAGGGGGAAAAATGAATGTAAATGATTTTAGCATAAGGCTGCAACATAACAAATTAGTAAAAAGGGAAGGGGTCTGAATGTTTTCTGAAGGCACTGAATACAAAGGCAATTTCTCTTTAGGTGATGTTACATAAAATCTGACTCTGATTATCCTTAAAAAAATCTGCTCCAGTGAAATTTCCATCATGGTTTCTTTGTTGCTATGCAGAGATAACCAAAATTAGCTGAGAAAGGGTCTGCAGGAATTTACCATTAAATACAGATATCAAATGATGCAAAAAAGTAATAATTCTGAAGGCATTACATTATTTCTTTTTAACTTTTATTGAATTTACTTAAACCATATAACAGGCCATACAATCAAGTCAAACTTAATAAAACTAAATTCCATTCATCGCCCATCCATGAGAAAGAGAGGAAGGTCAACAGCCAGAGCAAAATCTTTGAGAGTAGCATAGAGGTATATGCTAAAATATTATGGATTTGATCCTACCAGGTTTTTAAAAAGTTTTGAACCGATCCTCTAAGAGAGAATTTAATTTTTTCCCATTTCAAATAGTATAGGGTGGTCCAGACATAATTATGCAATTTTCATTACGCTATAACTTATTAAGTTTATTACATAGAAAATCACCCAAAAAATCCTGGACCATTGAGAGTATGAGAACTGACGACATAAGGCATCATCTTCATGCTGAACTGGAATTGTCCCCGTATAAATCAAAGTCATCCAGACAATCTGGATCTGCATAATTAGATCTGGAACACCCTGTATATCATATCAGTTACCCACTGACTTAACAGAGGTGGGTTTGGATTTATATTGCATTATCAAACACTATCAAGTTTATCATTAGGAAGTGGATGACATATGGAACACACAGGATGTTACAAAGCACTGTGAAAGCTCATCAGGAAGGTTACCAAGTGGCAGTCTTAATGAAGCTGCAACATTTTGGTGTATTCTCCCATTGGATTGAGAGATTAGGGACTTTGGTAAGGGGAGAGAAAAAAATTAATTATGTTTGGTACAAAACCTGTTTCCCTCTTTCTGTAAGCTGAAATTGCTTAAGAACTTCCCCTTTCAACATAATGATACAAACCCCTAACCTCAATCCTAATGAAATATGTCATTGTCATCCTCGCACCACATATTACCCTGGTCTCAATAACAGTGCTTCTTCAGTTTTCATATTTTTTTTCTGCTCCCACTCTCCACCTGTGATCTGCTATTCTTCCTAGATTCTCCTTCAGATTGTCCAGCCACCCTTTCCTTGACCTCTACACTACCTGACCTACCCTGAATTGCCAGATATTTCCTTGGTTTTTCACTAATCAATTTTCTGCCCTGAAAGGAGGACAGAATGAAAATATTAGACCAGGAGAAAAATTGTAGTCAAAAAGTCAGTAATCAACAAGACATTAATTCTTTTGCCAAAGCCAAAATGACAAATGAAAGATGTAGTTGTAAACATAAATCATCAAATGAGTGTCTGCTTATAATTTCAAGAGCTAAACTTAAAAGAAGTGGTGAGGCAGCCTTCCGTTGTTATGCACCTAAAATCTGAAATAGCTTACTGATAAAAATTTGACAGGCTAATATGGAGAGCACTTAGAATGCCCAGTGGGTGCTGGATGGTCTTGTGGCCTTGGAACCCTTGCAGATTTTTTTTTTTCTCCAGCTTTCTGCAGTTTTTTTCAGTTTTTTTCTGACCTCCCTGGTCATTGGACCTTACTTTACTCTTTGTTAATTATTATTGCCTAATTTTATTTTTATATATTTTTCTTTCTTCATCTTGTAAAGCCCTTTGAGCTACAATATTTGTATGAAAACATGCTATATAAATAAAAGTTGTTATTATTGTAGTCGAAGTGGAAAACGAAAAACTTCAGAAACCAGAATTCAGAAAGACATGCATACAAAGTTGTTTTTATTGTCAATTACGGATGATAAATGATGTCATCTAAAGCATCGCTCAATGATCCCAGGGGGCATGACTTTTGAAACCGTGCTTCCGAGCAACTTGGTAACAATCGCAAACAAAACAAAATGGTGTCACTGTACCATGAAAATAATAAAATAAAATATAATTATTTCCCGAGACTGTGAAGACTAAAAATGACTGGTCATAAGTGTTCTTTGGTATCGAAAACCCCCAAATACACTTATGGATATTGCAGGTAAAATTTATTACACAGACATCATAATTTTTTAAAGTGTTATTATAATAAAACTGAGGTGTGTCGAATGGATTGAAACCTGTCCATATATTTTACACTTTATTGCTATATGGTCAGGTAACTTTGGGGAACATGCACTGGTACAGCGTGTTGCCGCACCCACCACACAACGAAACAGCTTGGTATCCCAGTTGGCAACCCCTCTGGCAGACACACAGTCCAGTCCCACCTACCAGAAATCACCATCTATCTTTTGCAGCCTGGTGTTACGTGGTTGTCCCCTTGGCCTGGTCCAGCCAAATGGGTGCTCAACAATGAGGATATTGTGAGCTGGATCACCGTCATGGAATCACGCCACATGGCCGTAGTGGTGTAACTGACACTCCTTCACAATGCAGGTAATGTGCTTCATTTGGGACTCTGTGAGCAACCACTTGTTCAACACAAAGTCAAACCAGCGGTACCCAAGGATTCTCCGAAAAAACGCATGATCGAAGGAGTCCATTTATTGCTTTAACCAAAAGAAAAGGTTCTTTCACAAAGTGCTACTTAAAGGGTGTACACAATTATGCAACCAAGGAATAGAACATTCTTGATTACTGATTTTTCTTAAAAACCATCCATTTGTTTTTAGGCACGATACAAAGAAAATGTATCTGCTCTCCCATAATATAAAAATAGGAGTCATTCCACCTTTCTTCTCAAAAAAAGATTTTCATGAATGGAGTAAATATTAAAAGTCACTATGCTATTTTGAATTTTCAGTCTTGCATAACCTAACAGCTAATATCAAGGCACATTATGACAGACCTTTTAACATTTCATAAGATCTTGTAACCAAAATGCTTAAGGGAGAAACAAACTAATGATTTTCTGGCAGTTGTTGAAAGCAGAAAGATCATAATCCACTGTTAAACCAGGTTTAAGTTTACTTCTTTCATTTGATTAGGTGTTTTTAACACAATAGTATGCACTTATACTCAAAATCTTGGTAACAATTTAAGAAGCTATCGAAGTGAGGCATAGGATTTGGAACTGTGAACATGCAATCTGGCCTTTAGAGGAATTTTACTGTTACTCTCTGCACATTTCACACGGTTTGTGAATTTAACAACCTCGTCCCTTGAAAGGTTTCTCAATCCTGTTAGCCTGCCTTCAGAAAGAAAGGTTTCTTGGAGCACTATGGCCACCAATAAACTGAATGGATGAGTCCTTTGAAGAGGTGCATTTTGATCCTGCACAGCTCAAAGTGACTAGATTAATTTGCTCTGAGGCTTATTCATACGTGAAATTAGCCTGAGAAGCTGTAGCTCGGTCAATAGGTTTCACATCTGAAGCAGCACTAATTCAGTCTTCTCCATCTCTCCCTCTATTTTTCTCTCTGTTGTGAGTGACCCCATTATGTTTAGGGGTAAAGGAAGGGAAAAATGGATAGGGGATTCACTAGCAGAAGATAGGAGAAAGAGCTTTCCTTCCATTGTAATGCTGACGTGTGCTGCAACAGAGGCTTTCCCACATTTGTTTGGAAAGGGTAACTTTGAATAAGCCAGAAGATGGAGTTAGCACACTCAAGACTGTTTAACAAAAAAGGAAGAAATACCTGAACTTTCAAGAAAAAAATAAGGAATATGGCAATGGATGGGATACTGTACTCTTTACATTGTTAACCAGTTACACAATTGTCCTGTATTAAACACTGGCCCACAAGAATTCAGCACTTTATGTAACCTTAATTAATTCTGATATGCTGACTTTTAAAAATGCAATTAAAAAATATACAGCCCTTGAATTTCTGATTGATATGGCATTCTCGCTTCTACATTTAATTTTGCACTTTAGGCAATTTGGTGTGGCACCAATGTTAACTTTAATTCAGTTTAATCGTAAGTGGTATTCTTCTACAACATGACAGGTTCAACACCTCTTCGATCTGCCTTGTACTTTGCCAGCCCAGTTTTACCCCTGGCACTGCTTGACACAACTCACCAGGGGTCAGTGACCACTTGATCTGCCACTGCTTTTCTCATCTACATGAGACAGAAGTTTTGCTGGTATACATGCACTCAGGGCAATGGACCTTAGTAGACAGATAACCGTGATGGAGCTGCAGAGGTAGCAGTCTCTCATCTGTCTTCTCCCCTCTATTGATGCTGCAAATGGCACTCCAGATTGCAGATCTCAACCTTGATACTCTCCAGCACTTCGTCAGAAGAAGTCTATTGCAGTCTCCATGACACTAGACACTAAATTGTACAGTAGATCTTCTTTTTGTCTCCCTTCTGACATCAATTTAGCATAAGCACAAAGTGGCAAAATGACTCTTTTTGCTCTTTACATGGCTCATTTTGGTGGTTTTCTATCCATAAAAGGACTGCTTGCCTTTTCTGCACTAGATGGAATTCTGTTTGTGTCATTGCTGTCTTACCATTTTTATAGGTATAACTGCTGCTGGCTCTGAAGCTGCTCATTTGTTTGATGGGTGACTCATTCCTGGCTGGTGCAACTTGTCATTGTAGTTACATATTCCTCCCTTCGAAGTGGCTGTCCTCAGTGACAACTTCCAGCTTCTTGAAATGGCGCACAGCTCTTCAACATGGGGGAGTGGTCTTCTTTTTCACTGTGGTTTTTCGGCCGGCAACAATAGCATCAGCAGGGCTCTTGAGCCCTTTGCTGTTAGGTGGCACAGCAGAGATGTTCAGTTTCACACTGTCATGTGGTGCAGCAGAGGTGTTAAACACTGCACTTCTGCACTTCTCAGATAGACTCGGAGAATTAAACCTGTTTAGTCTCAAGCAGGGGAGACAGTGTGTGGATTTAATCCAGATCTTCAAAATTCTCAAAGGCGTTGAAAAGTAGATCCAGCAATAATCGTTCAGCTTAAAGGTGAATCACACATTTGAGGACAACTGTGGAAATTAAGGGGAAGGTCATTTAGGACTGAAGGCAAGAAGCAGGAAGCTCGATCGTCAGGCGTGTAAGGTATGCCGTGGGTATGAGGCATCCCACAGACTTAGGAAGTGGTTTGTCAATGGAGCATTGGAAGAGTTGTTACAGAAAGAGAGAGAGACTGTACCAATTCATGGTGAAGCTGGGTGGCTCGGTAGTTTGCTGCAAGATAGGGTATGTAGACACCCCTCTAGGCCAAGGAAGCCCCTGCATTTTCTTTCTTTTGAGAGGAGCTTTCTCTATCTTTTTGCTTTGCTGTTGGTCCGTTGCAAAGCCTGTTTCTTTTTATGGATTGTAATGTAAGTAAATTACCCATTTTTTTGTACTTTTAGCAGGGTAAGAGCCATACAGTTTTGGAAAAATTTTGTTTTTGTATATTTTGCAGTGTCTGTATTTTTATAGCCTTATAATTTCTCACTTGTGTGCTGTTTGTTTTTGAATTACATTTTTTTTTATTTTTCTGCACTGTAAATATACTGTTTAAAAAATTAAAGGGATGCTTTTTAATCCGAGTATAGCATCAAGTCAATGAAAGTCCCAGGATATTGATCTGGTTAGTTAAGTAGCAGAGGGAGTTGTTAATCAGTTTCAGCTGCTTTAGTGTTAATGAAATTAACAACAGGTGCACTAGAGGTGCAACAATGAAAAAACCCCGAAAACAGGAATGGCTTAACAGGTGGAGGCCACTGACATTTTTCCCTCCTCATCTTTTCAGACTGTTTTTTCACTAGCTTTGCATTTGTCTATGGTCATTGTCATTACTGGTATTATGAGGTGACCGTACAGAGGTTGCACAGGTGGTCCAATTTCTCCAGAATATCACATCAATACGTGCCACTGCCAGAAGTCTTGCTGTGTCTCCCAGCACAGTCTCAAGGGCATGGAGGAGATTCCAGGAGACAGGCAGTTACTCTAGAAGAGCTGGACAGGGCCATAGAAGGTCCTCAACCCATCAGCAGAACAAACAATCAGAAACAGACTTCATGAGGGTGGCCTGAGGGCCCAACGTCCTCTAGTGGGCTCTGTGCTCACTGCCTGGCACCATGGAGCTCGATTGGCATTTGCCATAGAATGCCAAAATTGGCAGGTCCACCACTGGTGCCCTGTGCTTTTCAGAGATGAAAGCAGATTCACCCTGAGCACATGTGACAAACGTGAAAGTGTCTGGAGAAGCTGTGGAGAATGTTATGCTGCCTGTAACATCGTTCAGCATGACCGATTTGGTGGTGGGTCAGGGATGGTCTGGGGAGGCATATCCATGGAGGGATGCACAGATTTCTACAGGCTAGAAAACAGCACCTTGACTGCCATTAGGTATCAGGATGAAATCCTTGGACCCATTGTCAGACCCTATGCTGGTGCAGTTGGTCCTGTGTTCCTCTTGGTGCACGACAATGGCCGGACTCATGTGGCGAGAGTATCCAAGCAGTTCCTTGAAGATGAAGGAATTGATACCATTGACTGGCCCCCACGCTTGCCTGACCTAAATCCAACAGAACATCACTGGGACATTGTGTTTCAGTCCATCCGAAGCCACCAGGTCGAACCTCAGACTGTTGCACCACTGAGCCGCCAGGTTGCACCTTAGGAGCTCAGTGATGCCCTGGTCCAGATCTGGGAGGAGATCCCCCATGACACCATCCATCGTCTCATTAGGAGCATGCCCCCCCAACATTGTCAGGCATGCATACAAGCACATGGGGGCCATACAAACTACTGAGTACAATTTTGAGTTGCTTCAATGAAATTTCGGCAAAATGGACTAGCCTGACGCATCATTTTTTCACTTTGATTTTCGGGTTGTCTTTAAATTCAGCCCTCTGTAGGTTGATAATATTCATTTCCATCAAATGATGTGGCATCCTTTCTTTCCTAACACATTACCAAGTCCATATCAGTTGAGATATCCAGCAGGATTTTTTTCCCATTGAGATCTGATGTGTTTTCTAAGTGTTCCTTTAATTTTTTTGAGCACTGTTTTTTAGGGAACTGTTTGGATTAAAAAAATACCTTTTCTGAACATTTGACAACTTTTCACTGACTCTCATTGACACATTTGGTCCCTGTCGGTTCTGACAACTAGCAGGGCATCGGCATCTGTATGTGGCCTATGACAGTCCAAGTTGGGATTCACTAAAAAGACTCGACAATCTTTTTGTTTTGTTCATTTGAAAGGCATTTTGGTTTTGAAAGTTTTTCTGTCCCTGACTTCAATTTACATCTCTTGTTTTGGCCCTTGTTACATGAATTATTCTGGCTTTCAATCTTCTCACTTCCACTTTTCATAACGATTTTTTCTCTTACGTTGTGGGCTGACGTGATTAGATTCTTGTTTACCTTGTAATGGATTTAGTTTGCTTTGCCCTGCATCGTTCAATCTCCTGGCTACATTCTTGAAAACAACTGCTGCCATGCACAAACTGTACAGTGCTATGATGCTAGTGTGTGTGTGGAGTCTTCACACCACGTTTATTTAAAATGGTGGCGTGAATCTTGAATCTTGGTAGCACAGAAGAAGCTAAAAGACATTTCCACAAACATTTTAATTTCTGTGCATTTCTTTGACCACAATTTACTGTATTCTGAATTGGATTTAGATCTACAGTTTTTATCACACTCTATCTTTCCCTTTCATTCACTTCCTCTTCCTGGAACCCAATCATGATTTGAATGTTCCTTATCAGTGTTTTCATCTCCTGGGGCCTCATGTATAACGCTGTGCGTACAACTCGCACTATAACATGGCGTAAGCACAAAAGCCGAAATGTGCTTACGCACAGAAAAATCCAGATGCAGGAATCTGTGCGTACTCCAACTTCCACGTTCTTCCGCTATATAAATCCCGATCAGCGTGAAAACTAACGCTCGTGCACGCGCTTTATGTAACGCCCCAACTCCTCCCAGAATTACGCCTCTTTGAATATGCAAATCAATATAAATCACCCTTAAGCTCAGCCTTCTGTGAAAAGACAATGGGAAAAGCATGGGGGAAAATATAACGATTTCAGCGAATACCAAGTGGAAGCAAAGGAAAAATATACTATTTATTTAATTAAACCGTGGTATAATCAACAAAAGAAAGTTGATCTAGTGACATAGCGTGTTAAAGAAACTTGAAAGCTCACGTTCACAAAATCGCACAGTGACGGAAATAAAAAAGAAGTCACATATCAAAGTCGCCGTGAAAAGGCGAGTTGTAGCCCACTGTTTGAGTGTCATATGAAAGCTTACTAGGGTACAGAGAAAAAAAGGCACACAGTGGGGAAAAAGCACGAAATGTCAACTTCAATCTCGACATTTCCACTTTAATCACGTAGTTTATTTTGTCATTAATGTAGAACATCATAAACTTCATCTTAAAATTGTTTAATTAACCAGTTTCTCAAATCACATCGTAATTAAAGTAGCACGTTAAATGCTTTGTTTTGTATTTGATCTTCTAATGTGCTCTATGTGTGTGAATCACTGCTTGCTTCTTAAACCGGCTCTCTTCCTCCAACTAGACACAGAATCCATTCGTGATATTACAGCTCTCTGAATAACTAAAATACTGAGATGTATACGTGATATCATTTTTATGATGATAGAAGTTAAAGCACGTTATTAAACATGAGTTTCACAGCGCAGTGATTGTGTGCGACCTTCGATGAAATAATTTATTGCAGCAGTACTCATGGGCGGCTCTATGTCCAATAGAGAAAGTCCAATGTCAATATGGTATCTTATGCACGGTGGATGGCCACATCCGTTACGGACACTGCATAGCCGCCTCGTGCTCATGACACAAGCATTTAACTTTTGCCGAAATTTGTCGCTGCGTTTTTAGCTGTGTTGTTATTTTCTCTTTCTGTTTTATATTCAACTAGAAAAATACCGGTGCTTCGCAGCGGCGAAGTACTGCATTAAAATTTTTATTAAGAAGAAAATTTTACCTTTTTAAACTGAGGGAAAATATGCCAATAATTATTTGTTAAGGATCTCTTTGTATACCATGTTGTCAGTTCAGCCCTCCGGTTGTAACATGACCAAGCTGTGCGCTGAGCTTACTCTTGAGCATGCAACTTACAGTTCGCCATGTGAACAGTAATCTTGTCTCAAATCTCACAGCTTGGATTGCTGCTGTCATAATCGGTTTGAGTTTCATGGTTTGTTTCAATTATGACAGTATTTGCAGGATTTGTTGTATTGAAGTGACATTCGGCATCTGTCAAGCGTTGTAAGCACACAACCGGTTTCAGCGATAAAATCACTTCCAGCTTTTGAGAGTTTAAACATTCATAAACATCAAAGTGTCCACTACTGAAATCGTCACCTGTGAATCTAAGATGTTTAAGAGGCATTGGCGGTTGTCGAAAGGTGTAAAATATTTGGCCATTTTGGTACACTTGAAAGCGACAACCGAACAATTCAGCGGCAGCCATCAACTCACATGCAGAACCATAGGTGAAGGGCTTAAGCATTTCACTCTTATAATGCTCCTGTGTAGTATAATTATCTCTTGTACTGTCATCCGTCCACACATTGAACCTGTTCCTCTGGATATCAAGAGTGAGCCTGATATGGCCATGCAATATGTAACAAAGAGAATGGAAAAGGTAGGTGGTATCTCCGGGCATGGAAACCACTCGGTAAGTGATAGTTCTTTGATCGATAGTGAACATCTCGATAGACATGGTAATGGGGGTTGGAATGATAAAGGAAATGGGTACCTGAGCAATGTAAAGTAAGTGTAAAATACCTATACAATAATTATAATTGTAATAAACAAACAATAAAACAGCGGAGAAGCCGTGGATTAAACAAAAAGGCTGTAGTTATCAGTAGGGAGACGTGAATCCCGTGGCGAAGCAAGGAAGGGAATGTAGAGACTGGAGCGACGGACGGCCTTATATAGGCAGGCAGCCAATAACGTGGGAGGCGTTGGGATGGGAGACCCAACGCCGCCTCACACGGTGACCGAGCTGCAGGCTATGGATGTATATATGTACGTAAGTAGGATTCAGTTAGCGTTGGGAACCCGTGTACCAAATTTCTTGAAGATGGGCCCATAAGTAACAAAGACTGTTGAAAAGTTCAATATGGCGTCCGACAGTGGCATCATACCACCGAAATAAGTACGTACATTGGTTTCGGTTAGTGCAGGGAAGCCGCCTACCAAATTTCGAGAAGATGGGGCCATAAATAAGAAAGTTCAACATGGCGGACGTTGTTGACCGTTATGACCATTACGCGTAGAATTTCAAAATGAAACCTGCTTAACATTTGTAAGTAAGTTGTAAGGAATGAGCCTGCCACATTTTAGCCTTCTACCAATACGGGAAGTTGGAGAATTAGTAATGTTGGAAAATTCAATATGGCGGCTGACAGTGGCATCATACCACCGAAATAAGTACGTACATTGGTTTTGGTTAGCTCAGGGAAGCCACATACCAAATTTCGTGAAGATAGGGCCGTAAATAAGAAAGTTCAACATGGCGGACGTTGTTGACCGTTATGACCGTTACACGTGGAATTTCGAAATGAAACCTGCTTAATTGTTGTAAGTAAGCTGTAAGGAATGGGCCTGCCAAATTTCAGCCTTCTACTTACACGGGAAGTTGGAGAATTAGTGACATTGGAAAGTTCAATAGGGCGGCCGACAGTGGCATCATACCACCGAAATAAGTACGTACATTGGTTTCGGTTAGTGCAGGGAAGCCGCCTACCAAATTTCGAGAAGATGGGGCCATGAATAAGAAAGTTCAATATGTCGGACGTTGTTGATCGTTATGACCGTTATGCGTAGAATTTCGAATTGAAACCTGCTTAACTTTTGTAAGTAAGCTGTAAGGAATGGGCCTGCCAAATTTCAGCCTTCTACCTACACGGGAAGTTGGTGAATTAGTGACGTTTGGACAATTCAATATGGTGGCCGACTGTGGCGTCATACCACCGAAATAAGTACGTAAATCGGTTTTGTTTAGCACAGGGAAGCCACCTACCAAATTTCGTGAAGATGGGGTCAGCCTTCTACCTACACGGGAAGTTTGAAAATTGGTGACGTTGGAAAGTTCAATATGGCGGCCGACAGTGGCGTCATACGATCGAAATAAGGAAGTACATCGGTTTCGGTTAGCGCAGGGAAGCCGCCTAACAAATTTCGCCATGAATAAGAAAGTTCAACATGGCGGACGTTGTCGACCGTTATCGACCGTTATGACTGTTACGTGTAGAATTTCGAAATGAAACCTGCTTAACTTTTGTAAGTAAGCTGTAAGTAAGCCTGCCAAATTTCAGCTTTCTACCTACATGGGAAGTTGGAGAATTAGTGATGAGTCAGTCAGTCAGTGAGTCAGTCAGTCAGTGAGGGCTTTGCCTTTTATTAGTATAGATATATATTGGCGTAGCCGCCACTGCAGTCCTTGATTTTCTTTCCCCAAATACCCAATCACCACACAATCAGCTCTGTAATAGGTTAAGCCGTTGATTCTTCAAAACGTTTAAGGAACATTAAAATATCTTCGTAGTACATGTTTAATTATTCTAACCTTCATGACACTCCCAGTGAAGAATATAGATTATTTAAATGAAGTTAAAGTTTTTTCTGTATAATATAATAAACATATTTGCTGCATTTCACCTTAAAAATGATATCATCATCATATGTAAATACGCGCTTTATAAAGTGGCTCAGGTTGTGCGATATTATAACTGTAGTGCAAGTTTACAGTGGGGTGATTGTAAAAAACAGTTCTACAAGGAGCACTTGATTGAGTGCATTTAAAGTTCTTGGGATGTAACTGTTTCTGAAACGCGAGGTCCATACAAGAAAGGCTTTGAAACGTTTTGCCCTGGCTGAGACAGCGTGTCCTTGAAGCTGTATACCAATAATTCTCTTTCCGATCAGCTGCTACTGTGAGTCACACTCAGATACAGTGATATAAATACTCCGAGTGGTGCAGTGAGAGTAATATGGAAAATAATGATCCGCTGTGGCAACTCCTAACGGGAGGATCTAAAAGAAGAAGAAGAAGAAGGAGCAGTGAGAGTAACAACGCTAAAGCAGTTATGGTATTTGGAATACTATGGCTATTCCCTGGACCATTATATTGTTACAAGTTAATTACAATCAGATGCGTTACACTAATAAACAATATGCGGTTAGTTTCAGTGTATTTATAAAGCCGCATCAGGAAAATAAGGTGTAACCACACAGGAACAGTAGCAGTGCTTTGACGCTGGGTGGCGCCAGTCTGCAAAACCGAGCGGAGAACTTGCGTACGACAAGGTATGAGGTACTGTGGAAAAGTGTGTGGCTTTACGCCAAGTGTAGGTTTTATACATCGTGATTTGAACGTGGAAAAGTTCTTATGCAACATTTCTGTGTATACGCACCATTTATACATGAGGCCCCTGGACATTATCCATTAAAATAAACCACCCATACACAGCAGAGTGGGCCTTTCTTCCGCTTTTGTTGTTCTGATGTTGCTCCTTTCGCCACATGCTCTCTCTGCCGTTATCCATGTTGTGGTTTGCATGAGCTGAATGAGAAAATATCAAACCAAACCTGTAAGATCTCTCTTTTAATAAGAGATATAAGATGCATTTCCATATAATACAAGCTCATTTCATGAGTTATTTTCTATACTACAAATGCTGAACATGACTGAAAAGTTAAGTAAATTAAAGAAGAATCAGCAACTGCAATTAAAAGCTAATACCTAGATAAGTATTTTAAGAGATATATGGCTGCGGATGATAGTATATAGTAATCAAAACCAATAAGGAGTGATAAATCGCTATTTTTCTTTAATTATAGGTGTGAATGACCATGTTTTAGTTAATTTTTACTATTTTGTAAATCGATTAGCTCCAGTGTTGTCATGGTGATTTGTTTTCAGAAAATGTTTATCTGAGAGCCAACTACTCTGACCATATGAAGTATTACACTGTATTATGGTCCAGCACCAGTGTTGCCAAGAGATTGTGTCACTACACGCAGTGTTCTGGACTTTCAAATATGACAAAAATTATGCAATAATTCAGAACAGACTTAAATACAAAGTGACAAACACTTTGTATCTCTCAAAACTGAGATCCTTGTACCTGGCACAATCCTAAAATACATAAACTAAACAAAGCATTTTGCATATTTCATATATGGTGTACAAGTTTCTTAGCAAGGCCCAAAAATAGCCAATGAGGTCAGAAAAAAACTTCCTTATTATATAAAATGAATTTAGAACGATAGAGGAAACTGTAGGTTCCGGCACTGTGCTTGTTGTATAATTTTTGGGTGGCTCACTAAATTCGTTATTAGTTGGCCTACATTTGTGTACTGTATGCTTAACACATACACTCACACAGAAAATCTCCCACTCACTTAAACATGGGTTATGAGTGATGCCACCATAGTCTATCACTCCTCCGAACTCTAGACAAGGACTCAGTAGCTGTGGCTTAAGCAGACTAGATGGATGACCCCTAGAAACTGTAGGCCGATGCACCTTTCTATTGTCACTTACCAAAGGCGCAATATGCCATCCCATGATTCTCTCTATTGAAAGCATCCTTTTTCAGCTGTGAAACCTGTTGGACAGAAGGGGCTATTGATAAGGTACAACATGAAATGTTAACAATCAAACTAAAAGAAGTGGGAATTCAGGGTGTTGTGCGTAGATGGGTATTAAATTGACTCAAACACAAGAAGCAAAGGGTGATGTTGAGAGGAACGTTTTCAGAATTAGGTGATGTTAAAAGTGGTGTCACTTAGGGGTCAGTGCTGGGGTTGCTGCTCATTTTAACATATATAAACAATGTGGAAAAGAATATAATGAATAAGATGTTTAATTTTGCAGATGATGCCAAACTAGGTGGAAGGGCAGATAATCCAGAATGACCTGAATTATTACAGAGAGACTTGGACTTGGATCTGGCTTCGGCAGATTTGTGGCAGGGGAAATTTATTAAATGTAAATATGAAATGTTGCATTTTATGTGTATGAAGTTAAAATATTAGTTTTGAAAACACATTGGGAGGTCTAAATCTTGAAAGGATAACTTTAGGGAAAAAATCTAAAGAATATAGTGGACTCATGATTATCTACGGTACATCCAGACAGGTTACAGAATTGATCAAGAAAGTTAATAAGATTTTAAATTTTATATCACAATGTGTAGAGTACAAGTCAAAGGAGATTATGCTCAAGTTATGTAACACAATAGTAAGTACTGTGTACGCTTTTGGTCTCCATATTACATAAAAGGTACTATAGAAAGTCCAGAGAAGAGTAACTTGGCTGATTCCAGGACTAAGAGATATGAGAGTAGATTGAATGAGTTGAGCCTTTTCAGTTTAAGTAAATGTAGGTGACATGATTGCAATGTTAAAAAATATGAAAGGAATTAGCACTGTGCATCCCACTTGTTACCTTCAAATACATTCTGCAACACGTACACTGGGACACAGATGGAAAACTGTTCAGGGCAGATTTCACAGAATTGTTAGAAAGTTTACCTTCAATCAATCAATCAACATTTATTTATATAGCACATATTCATACAAAAAAAATGTAGCTCAAAGTGCTTTACAAAATGAATAGAAAAATAGAAGACACAATAAAAAATAAACATAAGTCAACATTAATTAACATAGAATAAGAGTAAGGTCTGATGGCCAGGGTGGACAGAAAAAACAAAAAAAAACTCCAAAGGCTGGAGAAAAAAATAAAATCTGTAGGGGTTCCAGACCAAGAGACCGCCCAGTCCCCTCTTCACACAAAGAACTATAGTTAAAAGGAATAAACTACTCTCACACACACGTGTGTTTGGGAGGCAGCTGATGAGACTAAATAATAGAAGTGACACGCCAGACCAGGGGGTGGCGAGCTGCACTGACTTTCTCTCTCAAACCTCTGCAGACCATCCATGGGAAATCCCACTCGCTTCCGACACTTATGATGATGCCATTTCCAGCACTGGTGATACTGGTTACGTCACTTTCCGCCTGATGACATCACTTCTGGTTCCAGCGCCATTGATGACATCACTTCTAGTCCCGACAACATCACTTCCGGTCCCGTCCGAGTAATGGCTAATTGTTCTAATGATTGATAGCTTTTCCCAAAAGCCTTAATCATAAAAGTATGTGTTGTCACACACGAGCGCATCGGGAACAACTGAACGACTTGACGCGCACCGCAATAAACCCGGCCGGGGGACAAAGACAGCGTACTAACCTCTCTCTCCTTTCTCCCATAGAAAAGACGAAGCCACGTTGCCATAAAGCCCGGAGCACGCGACGGTCTTCTCTTCCGGGGTCCTTTTTTCCCTCTGGTCCCCCAAAGATGACGTCAACCTCCCACAATCCATCACGCCTTCCCAGCAGCCATCACGTTTGATTTCCGGTCCTTCCCGATATATTGTCCCCCTAAAACCGCCATCTTTGTCTTATAGTTTTGGTGTTTATGTCAAACGAAGACCTGTTTTGTTGCAGTACAAGGGGTACAAATTCCCCAAAACTTCATGCTTGTGTCCTCTGTTTCTTTTTACAGTGTAAAACACCTTATTGTATACATTTTCCCTAGAAATAGACACATCCCACCAGGCCTCTGATTTATAAACTAACCGTACATTCTGTATTAAGATTATATTATGAGTGATACACTGAGATACAAAGACAAAATACATAAACTAGATATGTGGAATTACAAAACAAAATATAAGCTGAGTCCTACAACCATTGCTCTATGTATGAAACATCTGTGAATAAAATTTTATCTTCAAAGTGCCACTGCTCTACTGTCAGGCTGCTCTCCTGTATATAAAAAAGTCATCTCAGATAAAGGAGTGTTGGAATCTTCGGATTGAAAGATTCTCTGATCAGATAGGATGGCCAGCACAGACTTCAATATAGCAAAACCCAGGCAGGCATCCAGTTGGCCGAGGTCTCCAAGATTGTGACTTTATTTTTGGCTTTCTCTTGTATGATTTTAATCTCCACCATTGTGAACTGGCCAGAGTTGATCACTTAATTAATGGACTGATATTGTTGGTTTTGATTTATGTTTAATCAGTTTCTACCTTGTTCTTTCTGTTTTTTGACAAGTGTGAATTTATATGTGTACCAGTTCTGTATTTAGTAATTAGTATAATCTGTATTTATTTTAAAACAGAGAACTGTTCACATCGCTCTGTGCCTGCAGTCAATGAAGAGTACTTTTTCTTCTTTCAGCTGCTCCCATTAGGGGTCACCACAGCGGAACATCTTCTTCCATATCTTCCTGTCCTTTGCATCTTGCTCTGTCATTCCCACAACCTGCATGTTCTCTCTCACCACGTCCATAAATCTCCTCTTAGGCCTTCCTCTTTTCCTTTTACCTGGTAGTTCCATCCTAAACATCCTTTTCCCAATATACAGTACCCAGCATGCACATGTCCAAACCATTGCAATCTTGCCTCTCTGACTTTGTCTCCTAACCATCCAACTTGAGCGTACCCTCTAATGTACTCATTTCTAATTCTGTTCATCCTCATCACACCCAATGCAAATGTTAACGTCTTTAACTCTTTAATCTTTAACTCAGTGAAGAGCATTATAAAAAAATGTTTTATCGTATTGAATCATTGTTGACGAAAAGTTAATCTACAGTTAATTGTAGCGTGTCTGAATGTACTATTGATAGTTTTTAAATGTAGTGCCTGCAGTCCCAAAATGATGATTTTATACTGCAGAATACGTATAGTTATCCACTATATATGACCTTGTGAAAATGAACTAGCAATCTTACAATAAAAGCTAAGTAGAGGCTAAGCAACAGAATAATGCAATAATTTTTCTGTAATGTGTAGATAATCTTTAGAGGGCATTTTTAAAATGTGTGGTAGCAGACCTGATTGCTACCGAATACTGTAATGCCTTTATAGCACTTTAAAAATTTTAGTATGGTATTCAGAATGAAAGCATGCAAGTGCCATTAACATTTATTTATCCTAGGCAGCTGCAAGGATTGAATTGTCTGGTGTCACATGAAGCAAAATGGCAAAAGACTGAAACTTTTACAGCAGTTTAATAGGAATTACTGGCTTCTACGTTTACACACATTTTTCAGTGCACTATAAATCTGTTACTTGATCCCTTCTATTATTTTGTGTTTACACTCAGCAGTCTTGTTTGTGAAAAATGAGCATAACAACGTTTAAGTGGTGCTATGATTGCTTGTCTTTGGCAATGGCTTCCAAAAAGTTGTGTTTATTTAGACTAAGCAAGACATCAGTGTGTAATTTTTTTGACAGTAAGTGTGTTTACCCTTTAATCTTTAGTTTGTCGTGACTGCCAATGTCCCCCTTGAGTAACATACTGTATGCCATTCGCTCTGTTTTCCAGCTAAAGGTGGATGGCTATCTTTTTCCCTCATAGTTTATTTGGCAGGCGCAGAACATAGTATTGATTACTAAAATGGTTTGTATAATTAAACATACTTGGATACAAGCACACACTTAATTTGCCCTACATCTGTCTACTCCGTTGGCTTGGTGAAAAATTATACAAATGTCCTTCAGAACCCTAAAGGGTTTTGTGTGGTCTCATGCCTGTTCTTTGATTGTTCCTCCCCTTGTAGGTTAATAGATAGACTGATAAATAGGCAAGGCACCATATGATAGATAGATAGATAGATAGATAGATAGATAGATAGATAGATAGATAGATAGATAGATAGATAGATAGATAGATAGATAGATAGATAGATAGATAGATAGATAGATGAATCTGCTACTAGGTATCGTATGCTTAGAATTTCATTGGTCTGCTGAATGGCCCTGTTTTGAGTAGATTGAGTGCACGTCTCTTGCATTTATTCTACAGTTGTGCATGTGACTTGCTCAGTTTTATTTCTCCTAGCCAAATTTTCAAGAGACAATAACGATTATGCTTTTCAACATTGACAATATTGACTTGTTCATAATGAGTTTGTTCCCCACAGGCTGACTAATAATCAGTGTCATGACAATAAACTCCTGCGGCGTCTACAGGAAAGCATCAGGAAAAAACGTCTGGAGAAGTGGTGCACCAAAAACTGGATTTTGCACAATGACAACATACCTTAATACAGTCAAAGAGTTTTTGACTGAACAAAATTTGCTTCTTTCTTAACACCCACTGTATTTACCAGATCTTATGCCTGGTGACTTCTTTTTGTTCCTAGAAATAAAATTGAGACTAAAGAGAAGAGGATTTGCTACCATGAAAGAAATCCAGGAAAAAAACAAAGGAAGCTTCAAGACACTGTAAAAAAAAAAAGATGAATACAGGAAATACTTCCAAGAATGACAGAAGCGGGTGGCATGGTGGTGCAGTGGTAGCGCTGCTGTCTCGCAGTAAGGAGACCTGGGTTCGCTTCACGGTCCTCCCTGTGTGGAGTTTGCATGTTCTCCGTGGGTTTCCACCGGGTACTCCTGTTTTGTCCCACAGTCCAAAGACATGTAGGTTAGGTGGATTGGCGATTCTAAATTGTGCTTGGTGTGTTTGTGTGTGACCTGCGGTGGGTTGGCACCCTGCCCAGGATTGGTTCCTGCCCTGTGTTGGCTGGGATTGGCTCCAGCAGACCCTCGTGACCCTGTGTTTGGATTCAGCGGGTTGGAAAATGGATGGATGGACAGAAGCACATTGCATCCCAAGGAAAGTATTTTGAAGGTGACTAAAAGGGAATTGATGTAAGTTTTATAATAAAGGTTTTTTTAAGAATTCTAGAATTTGTTGTTACTTTGTTAATCTCAAGAAGTCACAGAACTACAGCAGTCCACAAATATGAAGAACACCCAAATAAAAAACATTGACGTCTAAATCGAAATCTACTATATAATAAAAGCTAAGGTCCGTTTGTATGTGTGTGTGTGTCCTGTCCCACAGAGCAATCTGATTGGTCAGTTTGGCTTTGGTGTGATTGGCCAGTTTTGTTTTGGTGATGCGATCGAAAGAGAAAGTGCAAGTGAGAGACACACGAAAAGCAGTAAAGGCATTGGGGGCCCCCAGAGAGTCGCCTCCAGAGATGGGATGTATAAAGGCAGACAGCAGGTGACCAAGGTGCCTTAAAAATAATGACAGAGTCTGAGAAGCGGGCCTTATGGGAGCATGCTCAACAGAGGGAGTGCCAGTCAAAACGGGATCAAAATACACAAATAAACAGTGGAAAGGTGCTAGAGGTACAAGCAACACGAGATATATTTAATATTTTTAAATTCATTCTATTAACTGTTGTGTTCATCATTTATTGTGATTACATTTTGAGGGAATAATACAACAAGGAATCTAAGAAAAGATAAAGAGTTTAAATAAATAAATACAAAACAGAAGCTCTCCCACCAACACTTCCTCTCACCCCACCTTTTCTATCCTGTCCCCAATTTTGTAAGTGAAGACACTAGTAGACACTAGAATGGCAGTGGACTGAACAAGTTGCACATGGGAGAGGTGTCAGCCCATAGATTAAACCGAATGTAGTTTTTTAAGGGGGTACACTGTCTGGACATTCTCTCATTCACTGCCATCTATTAATGGATGCCTGGTCAGAATATGAGTGTTAGTTAGCAAGAAGTAACAAAAGTTAGGTTTATTATGGTTTTGATCTCTTTATCTCAGGACTTACAACTTTCCCTTTGCCCTTTGAAAGAATTTCACTTAATTTTTTGTCTTTTTGGTTCTGACCTTCACCTTCCTAGCTACATTTTTCATGCCTTGCCCTTTTGCTTTCATCTCCAGGACATTTTCATTCTCACAATAATCCCTGGGCCTCGTTCATGCTGCCTTTAACATAAATTCATCTAGTTTAGCAGTGAGGATTGCCACTTGACTTTCCAGTGTTTGGATTTTAGTGTTGTTACTTCAGTGGTTTTCTGACAGATTAATGCCAGCTCAACATTAAATTAGTTTCTTCTGGATACAAGTTGGTCTGTCAGGTTTTTCTTTAAATTCGTCACAAAATCATAAGAAGTGGCCATTCTGGAGTACCCAGTGTCTTCAGCATTTCTCCACCAGGATGGACATGCAGTATAAGCTGTGCACCTTCTATTCAAAGCCATGCCCTGCTGCACTAGTGTAGGGTAGACAAATGGAAAAAGAAATGAATGAACTTTAAGAAAAGGAAAATAGTAAATATTTCCCAGGTGCTGCACTTTAATGTGTCTGTCTGCCACCCAGGGTCTCTTGATCTCCTTTAAATATGTCCATAATATGGTATATATAAAATTAAATTGACTGATGGCAGTTGGCTTCTAATTTACTCTGTAAATAACCTTCAGATAAATTATATACTTAATAGTAATGTGTAAAATTAAAACTGTTTGAGCAATTCTCCTTTTTAAACAAATAATAAGACCTGCAACAGATAAAACAAAAAATAACATTATATGCTTTTCTCAGTCACTGTCTTTATGCAGCATACAGTCTCCTCCATGTGTGGTTTGTTATTTTCTATGCCTTACTTTGTTTCCTTTCACATTCCAAAACAAGTGGCTTTCCTCATTTGGTTATTCTTTGGTTACCTGGTTTTTCATGTCATGGCCTGATGCCCCATAGACAGCTGGTTCTTGCCTTTAGACTTCCAGAAAAGGCTCAAGTGACTCTGTAAATCATTTAAAAGAGTTTTAAATTCAAACTTTCCTGCCCATCATGCTATGTTAACCCATTTAATCTTGAATATGCTTAAACGTTCTTGGTAATATTGGATAAAATTGGCACCAGAATACCAAAAACACTTCCAGCACTATTGGTTGGTTGATGAATTACGATATCTTATTTGAACTCAAGAGTGACTATCCTTCTTGTGCTGCATCCAGTCTTCAAATTCTCTTGGATTTTAGGCAGATCACTGCAATGGGAATCTAAGTAATGTGCATTGATTTGGCTTCTTTCTCAGTGGCGTAGCTAGGGGCGGGTAGAAGGGGTAGTCCACCCCGGGCGGCACATTTTTGGGGGCAGCATTATTGGCCAAAAGGCTTAGTACCATATGTGTGTAAGCAGCAGGTTTCGGAAAAATATCACTCATGAATGAAAAAAGTCAAATTCTCTGATTTTTATCCACAAATGCTTCAAAAATAATTTGCAGACTGACCTTCTGTGACAGCATCAGACCCAGCAGTTGAAATTTATGAGGCAATAACAAAAATAAACATCAACATTACACCGATATTAATTTCTAGGAAGATAAACAATTAATTTACAGTTCAAAATTTAGTTTTGTTATCAATCCGAATGCGTTCTTGCTCTGCGCAGAAAACATCCCCACCTATCGCTTGTACACTACACTGGTTCGGGTTTTCACAGTGTAATTCTATTAAACTAATAATTAGAACACGGCTTATCAGTGTGTCTATACGATATTCTTGTGTAGTTGATGCTTATAAATAATTATATGTGAATAATTATTGCTGTTTCTCTATATATGAATAAATCTATGCAAAATGTATCTTATTTTTTCTCTATACATCATTTAAATTTTCTATTTAAATAAGTTAACATATTCAGATATGTTGGAGGGCGGCAAATTGAAGCACAGCACCTCCCCGAGCAGCACTAACTCTAGCTACGCCACTCTTCTTTCTGTCCATTTTTCAGCATTTTTCTTACATGGTCCTAAGTAGAATTTTGGCTAATGTTTTCTTGTGAAAATAATTACCTAGTAACTATTCAGCAGCTGTGGAAGAAGGATTGAAGCTGAATTATGTTGTATTCCCCTTCTCTTAACAGCTAAATAATTTGTTTAGAAAGATTTATATATATATTGTATATGATACCTCACTGTGCATTAATATCACATTTCATTATACTTCAGGGAGTAAGAATACCGTGAAGAACACCAGAATTATACAAGTGACCAATACAATACAATACAATACAGTTTATTTTTGTATAGCCCAAAATCACACAGGAAGTGCCGCAATGGGCTTTAACAGGCCCTGCCTTTTGACAGCCCCCCAGCCTTGACTCTCTGAGAAGACAAGGAAAAACTCCCAATAAAAACCTTGTAGGGAAAAATGGAAGAAACCTCGGGAAAGGCAGTTCAAAGAGAGACCCCTTTCCAGGTAGGTTGGGCGTGCAGTAGGTGTCAAAAGTAGGGGGTCAATACAATACAATATACACAACAGAACAATTCCTTAAGACAGCATAATAAAAATTTTAGAATTACGGTTTAACAGTAGATGATATGACATAATTAGGTTTCGATATTTTTAGAGTCCTGGAGACCTCATCCATCTAGCTGCATCTCCATTTGGCCATGCCACGGCTGAAACATTGCTCTCGATGAAAGGACCTCTCTTTCCCATGATTCCTGTGATCCTCCATCAGGGATGACTTTACCATAGGCAGGCAAACAACTTGGCAGGTGGGCCGTGGCACCAATGGCCACATTTGGGTACCGAGAAAAGAAACAGAATAGGTGAGGGTTAGTATTCAAATATAATTATCATGTTACTTATGTTATAGTGCTAATGACTAACAACAGAGATGCAGTATGTACAGTTAATCAGCAGCTCTAGTCAGGATATGCTAAACTGAAGTAGTGAGTCTTCAGCCGGGATTTAAAGGCTGAGACCGAGGGGGCATCTCTTATGGAAGCAGGAAGACCATTCCACAGTTTAGGGGCCCTGTAACTAAAAGCTCGACCTCCCACTGTTATTTTATTAATCCTTGGAATCCTAAGCAGACCGGCATCTTGAGATCTTAATGTGCTCAGGTTTGTAAGTCATGATAAGTTCAGACAAGTAAGCCGGACCTTGGCCGTTTAATGCTTTATATGTTAAAAGGAGGATTTTGAAATCTGCCCTAAATTTAACTGGGAGCCAGTGTAAAGATTTAAGAACTGGGGTTATGTGTTCATATTTTCTTGTTCTTGTAATAATTCTTGCAGCGCATTTTGGATTAACTGGAGGCTGTATAGAGAACAGTTTGAACAGCCAGTGAACACCGCATTGCAGTAGTCAATCCTACTAGAGATAAATGCATGAATTAATTTCTCACAATCCTGTTTATTTAGAAAGCGCCTTAATTTCCTAATATTTTTAAGATGGAAAAAACAGGTTTTGGACGACTTTGTAATATGCGCTTTAAATGACATGCTAGAGTCAAAGATAACTCCTAGATTGCGGGCTGATTCAGTAAAATTAATTGGGATTCCAACTGAGTTAAATGACGACAAAATATTGCTGTGATCAGCGTCATTCCCTCCAACAATTAACATCTCTGTTTTATCTGTATTTAAAGACAAGTAGTTCTCATTCATCCATTCCTTTAATTCACTAACACAACTAATTAAAGACAACATCGGAGAAACTTCATTTGATTTAAATGAAAGGTATAACTGGGTGTCATCTGCATACGAGTGAAAATTAACATTATGTTTCCTAATGAGAGATCCCAGTGGAAGCATGTAAAGTGAAAACAGTAAAGGTCCCAGTACTGAGCCCTGCGGGAACTGAGCCCTGCAATACACATCCAAGGTAATCCAAACATGCCTGTGGGCACTTTTATTGATTTTTTAAGTTCCGCTTTAAGTCCCATCTGACTTCACCAACTGTAAGGGTCATAGGAAACAACACCAAAGAAAAACAAAAAAAATATGCATTCATCATGAAACTATTTAATCCAATTCAGGGTCATGAGAGGTTATCCTAGCATCATCATGGAAAAGACAGCAACCAGCCTGACCTTCTCAGGGCAAACTCACATAAATACCAACAGTCACTCATTCTGTGCCAACGCAGAGCCACTATTTAACATATCCAGTGCCTCTTTGGGAAAATCAGAACGGCCAGAGGAAAACAAAAGCAGGCATGGGGAAAAATTACTGCTCTGTGATTCTAATCCATGATTCTAGTAATTTGGGATGGTGAGACGTCATTGCCTACCATTGTGTGATCATGCTGCCTTTAGGAGGAAAGTTATATTTATTAATAGACTACAGAAATAAAGCTGAGGTGAACCTAGCATCCCGTGAACTGTGAGAGTGTTTTTTAACTCTCTGATATTGGTTATGCACAAGTGTATATTTAATTTAATTTCATGCATATACTAGCTGTGTTACCTGGCTTCACACAGGAAGTTACATAAGACAATGGGCATTAGCTATAGTGCCATCGGTCAATCAGGTGTATGAGAAATACTATGTAACTAAGTGCTTCTCTGTATACCATAGTTTTTTGGTTTATTTTTACATCCAAGGACTAAAGGCTTTAGACCTTGGACCTCAAACCCTGAGGTTGTGGGTTTAAATCCTGCTAGTGACACTGTGTGACCATAAAAGGGTCACTTCACCTATCTGTACTCTAGCTGGAATAACAAAACAAATGAAACCAATTGTATGTCAGATGTCACACTGGATAAAGGCATCAGTTAGGTAATAATAGTAATATTATTATTAGGCCGCTGGAGCTGTTTATTCTTGAACATGCTCTACACAACTATCAATGAGTAAGCACTGCCGCATTAGATCAGTTCTTGCTTTTCCTAGTAATATGGCTTTTGTTGATGATCATAGCAAAATACAGTTTTACAGGAAAGTGTATTCTTTTGAACTGAAACAGGTAATCCGTAGGAATAATGTAAAATTTAAGTGTATTTCATTATCATTATGAGATGTTCAGAATTTTTATTTCTTTATGACATTCACTCAGGTACAGTATTTCTTTTTGTGTTTTTCATTAGTTGTATGTCGTTCCCATTTAAGGTCTGCAGATATGAATGTATATGCACAGCTGTGCTTGATGTTGATATACATAAGTCCTGGTACCCTATGTGTTACACTGATGTGATAACATGAAGCGTGAAGAGCATGGAGTATTTCCTCATTAGAAATACAAATGTCACTGTTTAAGATTGTCATTTCTCCGTTGAAGTTTGCAGCACTTCAGTCAAAGAGTTTGTGATGTATAGGAGCTTTTTCCTTAATGTTTTAAAAACTACAATCAGAGAGTGGGGGTGGGAATGGGTCAGTTTTCAGCATCACGACTGGGGACTGGAGGTTGATTGGGCGAAACTGATAACCAAGATGAGAGCTGGTACTCATCTAAGAGTGCAAGTAGTCAACAGCAAACTTTCTTCCGGTCCAGGACACCACGCCGTCTTTAGTTAAACCTTGGGTATTGGTGGTTATTCGTGTGGCCCCCCACTCACTTCTCCTGTGTCCTCCATCTTTATGAAGCATGCTCTCAGAAAAGCAAAGGGCATGAAAGTGGCACAATATTAATAAATATTGTCAAATAAAAATTTTCTGACAAGTTTAAATATAATTTGGCTAAATTTTCTTTTTTCTATTTTATCATAAAATTTCAGTTGAACCCTTCAAGAAACTTTTCACATTTTGGAGTGTTTAGTTTTTCAATTGGAAGAGTGGGAGTTTTACCCCTAAATATTGATATATTGAAATGTTCTTTCTTAGTGGATACATACTGGACTAGATGTACCATCCTGCCAAACTTCATCTTTTTAATTAAACACATTGTTTTTGTTAATGAGTGAATAGATGAATGAGTGAGTGATTCAACTTTGTATTATACACTGTACATATAGATGATATAGAGGTCACGAAGACACAGTAGTGGACCTGCCACCTCACACTAATACAGACCAGGGGCCTCATGTAGAACGCTGTGCGTAGAATTCACACTAAAGCATGGTGTATTGACAAAAGCGTAAATGTGCATACACACAAAAAAATACAGATGCATAAATCTGTGCGTACTCAAATTCCACGTTCTTAAATCACAGTCAGCGTGAAAAGTAATGCATGTGCACGCACCTGACGCCTCACCCTGTCTCCTCCCAGAATTACGCCTCTTTGACTATGGAAATCAATATAAATAGCCCTTAAGTTGAGTGCTCTGTGAAAAGACAATGGCAAAAACACAGGGGAAAAAAGAAGAATTTCAGTGAATACCAAGAGGAGGCAAGGAAAAACATACTATTTGTTAGTTTAAACAGTGGTATAAACAACAAAAGCAAGTTGATCGAGTGGCATAGAGTGTTGGAGAAACTCAAAGTCACAACATTGCTCGAAATTAAAAAGTTGTCAGATATCAAAGTCTCCGTGAAAAGGAAAGTCGTGGCCCATCATTTGCATGTCATATGGAAGCTTATTATGGTACAGAGAAGAGAAAAGAAAAAAATTGGCACACGGTGGGAAAAAAGCTCAAAATATCAACTTTAATCTCGAAATTTCCACTTTAATCACATAGTTTATTTTGTCATTAAAGTAGAATGTCATAAACTTCATCTTAAAATCATTTAATTTAGTTTCTCAAATACCATCATAACTAAAGTAGTACATTAAATGCTTTGTATTCTGTGTTCTTCTATGTGTTCAATGTGTGTGAATCACTATGTGCTTCTTAGACGTGCTTTCTCTTCCTCTGACAGGACACAGAATCCATTACATTCGTGATATTACAGTTCTCTGAATAATTTAAATACTGAGATGTATACTTGATATCATTTTCATAATGATAAGAATTAAAGCATGTTATTAAACAATACACGGTGGCGCAGTGATGGTGACGAGCTGGTGCCCCGTCCTGAGATTGTTCCAGCCTCCCCCACGATGCTTGCTGCACCGTGCATGACCTTCAATTAAATAATTTACTGCAGCAGTAATGTCTCTTTCAAACATATTAACCCTTAATTCCTGTCTTTCCTTTTCTTTCTCCAAGTACCCAATCGCCACACAATCACCTCTGTAATAGATGTTAAGCCATCTGTAAGCTTAGAACGCTGATTCTTCAAAACTTTTAAGGAACACTGAAATATCTTCATAGTACATGTTTAATTATTCCACCCATCTATCCATCCAGTGTCGCGCCAATCCCAGCAAGCATATAGCACGTGGCAGGAACAATCCCTGAACGGGGCGCCAGCTTGTTGCTAGTGCTGCAACATCATGCCTTCAAATGTTTAATTATTAACAGTATAGATTATTTAAATGATGTTAAAATTTTATCTGTATAATGTAATAAACATACTTTCCTGCATTTCATCTTAAAAATGATATTGTCATCATATGTAAATATGCGCTTTATAAAGTGGCTCAGGTTGTGCAATGTTGTAACTGTATTGCAAATTTACAGTGAGGTAATTGTACTTATAAGTACAAACAGTTCTACAAGGAGAACTTAATGGACTGAATGATTGTGTTTATAGTTCTTGGGGTGAAACTGTTTCTGAACTGCGAGGTCCCTACAAGAAAGGCTCTGAAGCTTTTGCCATATGGGAACAGTTCAAATAGACTGTGTGCATGGCTGAGGCAGCGTGTGCTTGATGCTGTATACCGATAATTGTATTTCTCTCAGATACTGTGAGATAAATACTCTGAGTGGTGCAGTGAGAGTAATAATGCTAAAGCACCTATGGTATTTGAAATAATTTGGCCATTCCATGGACCATTATATGGTTACAGGTTCATTACAATCAGATGCCTTAAACTAATATACAATATGCGGTTAATTTCAGTGTATTTGATAAAGCTGCTTACAGGAATGTGGATCTAAAAAAGAAAGTGAAACCACACTGGAACAACAGCTCTGCTTTGATTCTGGGTGCTGCCAGTTTGCAAAACTGAGCAGAGAACTTGCGTACACCAGGGATTGAGCAGGTGTGAAAATGTGCATGGCTTTACGCCAAGTTTAGCTTTTATACATCACGATGTGAGTGTGGAAACGGACGTACACACCCTTTATACATGAGGCCCCAAGGTTTGAGTCCTAGGATTTCACCGTATAAAATTTGAATGTTCTTCCTATGTCTGCATGGATTCACTCCAGGTGCTCTGGTTTCCTTCCTCAATCCAAAACAATCAGCCTCAGTATATCTTGGAAAGCCAGTGATACCATCTTTTATTTATTGTGGGCAGTGCAATTATGTGGCCTTATAGCTACAATGTGGCAGTCAGCTGCTAGGGGACATGTTTCCAGGCATAATGGCACAATTGTATTCATACCTGCATCTTACATTTACAAATCATCCATGATTATGAACACCTTCTCAAACATATTGTGCTTTGTTTAAAAACTCTGGTTATGAATTCCACAATCTGTTTTTTGACATTTGTTTAGTGATTTGGCATGAATGGTTAGCAGGGATTTCCTCATTATGACCATCTCTTTGTCTCTTTGACTGTATTTTTGATCTTCAAATCCATCTCCATCTGTCTCTTACCTCTGCTCTATTCCTTGATGCAGTACAAATTCACAAAAAAAGGACCAGAAAATATGGCAACTCTTTGACTCCGTATTATTTAGCTGGGGTTTGTGTTTTCTGAGAAGGATCCATTTGGAGCTTCTTTTTGGTCTGGACATATAAAATGTTGTACTAGTCCCCATAAGCTCTCTCATCCTTTTGAGGAGCTTTTAAATAAATAAGAGACGTAATAGTTAGTGTATGTTTTTTTTTGTCTTTATAATCCCTTGCTGTGGCCTATTTTCCGCCATATTTGTCTTCCCCACCAGCCGGGGTCCTGGTACACCAGCAGGCTTATTTTAGTACAGTATGTGTATTAATACTACTGTACAGCGATGGAGGAGGATGAGGGACCATGAAAAAACGGGTGACTTATTAAGAATAAATTTTGAATTTTACTGTAATTGAGAACAATACAAATGGTTAAAAATCACATTTTAAAAATATATTTCATCCTGAGAGTTACCAGGGTTAATGCTGCTGCCCAAAAAGATCTAGTGTCTGGGGTTCAAATCATTTATTTGTAGATTTTGCTTATTGTTTCTTTTTTTTTCAGATATTCTGTTTTTTTGTCCCATATCTATAAAATATGCATGATTTAGCAACAATTTTATACTCAGTGCAAGGTCAGGCACCACAGCATCAAAGTGGATAAAGTGTTTCAGAATGTAATGTCATGTACAGTATGTTATCATTAATTCTAATATAAATGGTGTTCATGAGAAACAACAATATTGTCATACTATTTCATTTATATCATGCAACATAACCCAGAGCAGCACCATCTGCAGCCCAGCACAGTGTAACAGCATCACTGCTGTGTGGAGCTACTGCAATAGCAGGACCATTAAACAGACCACCATAGGAACCATTTTGTCATCTCTATGAAGTGAGCTTTCCACTCTTTCCTTATACTTGCTCCTCCAGTTGTTAAGTGTTCAATCACCTTCCAAATTCTAGTTTAACTCTGGCTATGGATACTGAAGCTGTGATGGATACATGTTCATTTTTCTACTTCTGGTGATTTCTGATAAAATGACAGAACATTATGCTGAGTTCTCCACATTGTGTTGCATGGTATAAGGTTTCAAAGGAGTTTGTGGCATTTTGAGTAAAGGATCATTCACAGCACATTTACACAAAAACTGTCACAGACTATGTGAAGGGAAACATGATATGTGCCAGAATCACAACTGATACTGGAAAACATATTTGATTTCTTGTAAATATGTATTGATTTTGTTTTCTAGGAAATCAAAACTAAATTTATTTAGATATGGCTATTTTGGTGGGACTAGTTCTGGTTACTAATTTATAAGACATATACTTGATATGAGCTTCTGGTTGTTGTTCCTTATTACTGATAACACATAACATGTTAATTATTCACATGTTCATGTTTATTTTGATATTGCGCATATTTTTTGACTGCAGGCTTGTCCAAGAGTGCCTGAAGTTTCTCAGTCCTAGGAAGAGAAATAGTGCTCAAGAGACCAATTATAGCACATAATAGTGCATGGTATCAAACTAATTTACAGAGCATTTATCTGTGCGTTAACTCTTTAAGGGCTGAATATTTTTTCCAGTTTTCTGAAAAGCACACAAAGCAATGGTTTCACACATAAATCAGCATAAAATGTGTTTTGCCACACGCCGTGGCTGCTGTCAGCAACCGTTAGGTGTCTCTGGCGGCAGCAGCCTGCATGGGGGCAGCTATATGACCAGCAGGAATACGCACAGCAGTAGCAGTCACAGTGGGATGAAATCTTGTACCCTCTTGTCATCGTAAGAGGCAGTCCTCTGAGGTGAACGTTGGTGTAGGGGCATTAGATTCAGATGTTCAGCACCATGTTCAGTGTATGCTGGCCCCTCACTTTCGTTTTTGATCTTCAGATCACTTACATTAAAATCCGACAACTCAGTGTCCCACTTAGTGACACGATACGCAAAACGTCGTCCACAGAGCAATTCATTTTGCACATTCGCTTTGGTATTTCATTAGATGTCAATGCCATTTGAGGAGTTGTTTGCTCTTCACTACTCAAGCATATGCAGGAAATCACGGTCACATCAACAAAGCTACCTTTAAAGACAGTCGAGCTAAAACAGAATGGCGAGTTTTGTCGCAGTTTACAGCGGATTACCATCCTCTAACCCTGAATTTTGACAAAAGTTGACATCTGCCCTGAAAGAGTTAAAGACCAGGGGCAGTATGCTAATTAGAATGGCCATTACCCATAAACATGGCCTCAGAGAGTTTTTTGGAGTATTTTATTGAATCTAGGTATATATGCCCAGCTGACATTTGGCATTTTCCTTACAGATACACTATAAGGACAAAAGTATTGGGACTCACCTCTTAATTATTGAATTCAGGTTTCAATCAGACCCATTGCTGTAGGTGTATAAAATCAAGCACCTTGCCATGCAGTCTCCATTTACAGACATTTGTGAAACAAAATGGGTTTTCTGAAGAGCTCAGTGACTTCAAGTGTAGTACTGTGATAGGATGCCACCTTTGCAATAAGACGGTTTGTGAAATTTCATTCCTGCTGGATATTTCATGGTAATTTGTAAGTGGTGTTATTGGAAAGTGGAAGTGTTTAGAAACAACAGCCATGAAGTGGAAGACCACATAAAGTTATACAGCGAGGTCAACAACTGCTAAGGTTTATGGGGTGTAAAAGATGCCAACACTCTGCTGATTCCTTAGATGAATAGATCCAAACATCCACTAGCATTAATCCATCCATCCATCCATCCATCCATTATCCAACCCGCTATATCCTAACTACAGGGTCACGGGGGTCCGCTGGAGCCAATCCCAGCTAACACAGGGTGCAAGGCAGGAAACAAACCCTGAGCAGGGCGCCAGCAAACCGCAACACTAGCATTAATGTAAGCACAATTCTATGGCCGAGCAGATGCATGCAGGCTTCACATCACCAAGTCCAATGCCAAATGTCAGGTGGAGTGATGGAAACGTGTACTATGGAGTGACAAATCACACTTCTCTACTTGGCAGTCAGAATGGCAAGTCTGGCTTTGGTAGATGCTGGGAGATCCTTACCTATCTTACTGCAGTGTGCCAACTATGAAGTTTGGTGGAGGAGCTATAATGGTGTGGGGCTGTTTTCCAGGGTTTGGACTAGGCCCCTTTCTTCCAGTGAAGGGCAATCTTAATGCTTCAGCATACCAAGACATTTTGCACAATGCTATGCTTCCAACTGTGTGGAAATGGTTTGGGGAGGGCTCTTTTCTATTCCAGTATGACTGTGCACCAGTGCACAAAGCAAGGTCCATAAAGACATGGTTGGATGAGTTTGTTGTGGAAGAACTTGCCTGCTCAGAACCCTGACTTCAACCCCATCAAACACCTTTGGGATGAACTGGAATGGAGATTGCAAGCCAGGCCTTCTTGTCCAATATCAGAGCCTGACCTCATAAATGATCTACAGAATGAATGGGCACAAATTCCCACATAAACACTCCAAAATCTTGTGGAAAGCCTTCCAAGAGGAGTGGAAACTTATATCTGCAAAGGGAGGACCAACTCCATATTAAAGTCATGTATTTGAAAGCAATGTCAAAACATTTACAGTGGCTGTTGTTTGACATAAGCCATAATTCTTTTATATGTGCTTTGTGTATTTGTAACACCTATTAGGGTGTAGCAGGTGTTTGGATACATTGTGATTTCTACTGGGGTGACTGAAAAAGGGATTGCACATCATAGATACATTCACCTGCTTATCCAAGCAATTATTTTTCCAGCAGCGCAATGCATAAAATCTTGGTGCTACAAGTCAGGAGTAGTGATGAGTTTGGCGAAATCATGGAAATGTTTGTGAACTTCTCACTTTCTGAAATGCTTTGAAGTCAATGGGGAAGGAAGAACTGAACTAGTTTTGAGTGGATTATAATGTTGCAGTGGTCTTTTAAGTGTCCCCAAGGGCTAGGGAATAGTCTGCCAACAATTCTGGACCAATTATTGTAGCCAAATATGAGCTGTGAGGTAATAGTGCTAAACCCAGCACCACCGTGCCTCAAACAACCAAAGATGCAGACGGAATTAATACAATAAATAAACACAACCAACAGCCACAAAATAGCAATAAATAAATAAAATACAGTTCATTGCTTTCAGGGAGTGCCGATCTTGCACTGATTTTTACTTCTTTTGCTTCCGCATTGCTTTTGCTACACCTTTTTTCTTTATACTAAATATTTAAAATATTCAATGAATTTAATTTTAATTTGACCAAATCTGTCCTTTTGATATTTGTGGACATTTTGAACTTGTAAATGTTTAGTCCCAGTTTGCGATTGTGCAGACCAGAAAGTCTGTGTTTTAAGTTTAGGGCTAGGCAGCCTTGGGGTGAGGCCTTTCCAGTAGGCAAAGAGAAGAATTCAGGGCAGGACTGAAATTGTTTTTATTTTGCCTTTTTGAGGCCTACCTCTCATTTTGGCAATTACAGCAAGAGAGAAAATGAAAACAAAAACTCCTGTGCTGGAGAAAATAAAGCTCTAGAGATTTCAAGCCCAAAAGACCACCCAGTCTATCCGAGCATTCCACAATACATATATATAATAAAGTTATTCATTATTGTCCTAGTTTCCATGAAACAACATTGAATGTATCAATTGTTACAGCTTCCACATCTTCCCCAAAATCAAAGGTGGCTAAAAAATTCTTTGAGCAAATGGAAACTTAAGGACTGTGGTGCAGGATGCCAGCACAGAAAAACACGAAAAGAAAACAGGGAAGTAATGGTACAAGATTTTTTAAGTGTTATTTTATGCTTTGCTGTTGATAAAATACACTAAGCATGCCTTTAATAGAAGATCTAAGATTATGATTAGAACTGTATTGGTCAGACACTTCAAAAAATCAAATGACATTTTTTTTAAATAATTTCTGAAGGACAAAAGGCAGTCCTGCAATGAAACTAAGACTGGGGAAATGTGCTCAGATTTTTCTTGTATTGCTTAAGATTCTAGCTGCTGCATTTTGAATTAGCTATAGCTATTTAACATAGTCCTGTTAGGAGTGTAATTCTTGAAATGTGTCTTACATAAAAGAACAACATAATATGATTAAGATGTGATTTGAAGTTTAGGTCCAAACATTAAATAATAATAACAATGATAATCAAGGATTACATTTTCCTTTATGAGACATTAAATAACACAGAAAACCACTCAGACACTGTGACAGAGCTTTCAATGCTATATAACAGTGCTACATAATAGAGAGGGGATGCTTTTTAAAAGATTTTTATTGATGAAATCTGATCTACCACTCAAATGCAATTAAAAATGAAGACCAATTTCAAATCTGTATTATTTAAAATAGATACAATTAAAGGATTGCTGTGTCACTCTCATTTTCAGTCTGGCTTTCAAACCGGTCACAATGCATAAATAAAGTTTAGCATGTGAAGTCAGTGCTGATGGACCAAAATTTTGAAGGTATTAAATCTCTAATGTCTTTAATGACCAAGCTGTTCTTATACAAAGGCTTCAAAATTCTATTAGATTCTCAGGCACTGTTTACTCATGGTTTAGGTACTGAAGTGTGATGATGATGATGATGCTCTCACTTACACATGGTTCTTACAGCTCACATATGGGACCATTATCTTTTCCCACTTGAAGACAAAGTGTGAAAACTTAATAATCAGTTTCATTCACATTTGGATGACACTTAAGAATACAGGCATCTTTAAATAATTGTGCTAATTAGTTAAAATATTAGATGAGTATTAACTATTTGTCTTTGAATACTGAAAACAGAAATGCTCTCAATTGTCAGGAGTGCTTCAGAAAGTAACAGTAATTCCTATTAAAGTAGTCTGTCTTCATTCACTTTCAGCATGAGACCAAATATAATGTAGCAGACTACCACCCTGTCATCTATTACCAAGGGGGTCTTCTCCATTATCCCCCTTTCATTTTCATGCCCATTGAGTACTTACTTCCAGAGCACTCAAACCATGCATAGGCCACACTGCTACCTCACAGAGCCATCAAAGGTAATGTTTCAAAAATCCAGCACCTCACATACCTAGTCAGCCAAGATTTGGAATCATGAAAGAAATAAACAAAAATCTTTGTATTACTTCCTGTTTTTAGTTTTTGAATTTACTGGTTATAACAATTTTTCTGACCTGCGATTATGATTTGTGTCTTGTGTTTTTCAGTCCTGGTTATCTGCACCCTTTCGGCTACAACTTGTCCCTCTGTTCTCTGCTTATTATTGTGGCTACACATGTTGGGGTTTGTTATTTATTATTGTCTTCCCAGTTATGACCCCTGCATGAATTTTGTCTTCTCTCTGCCATCTCCTGATTCCATTTTGTCTTAAAAGTGCTATTGCCTTGTGCGCTCAAGCAGTATGTTTATCGGTTTAAAGAATCATTATTGTCTCACGTACAGAGGATTCACACAAAGAAGTTGGAATTTCATTGTAATCTGTACATGGGACAATGATGACCCAATAAACGTTATGACCACAAGGGGAGCCACTGAGCCCTAAATCCAAGACACAGTTTCAAATTCAAATAAAAAGTTATCTTATTACTTACATTACCTTGTTTTGGTGTACAAAGTCTAAATACCACAATCACAAATAAAAAACGGTCCTTCTCTACTCCTTCCGCTCCTCCAGGTGAGTGTTGCCCTCTACCTCCTGATTCCTTTTATGTTGGACCACGGAGTACTTGCAATGTCATGACATAGCATGGTGGAAGTACTTCCTGGTCTTGTGAAAGCTCCCCAAAGTAGGGAGACCTTCTCCCATCAGTGCCCTCTGGTAGCACCTAGTGATCCCAAAAGGGTTGCCCTTTTGATCTACAGGTTCCAGGAAACACCATGGAAGTTCAAATTGGGAACATAACAGAGAAGCACTGCCACCTATCACCATAGGGGATAAACTGTACCTGATAACCAGTCTCCCCTGTGCGTGCACTGTTTAATTGTCCCAACTGAAATAGGAATCTGAAGCCATCCCAGCCAGATTGCACCTCCACTTATGTAGTCCATCTATTATGGCCTCCTTGCCGGGTAAGGCATCACTCTAACTCCCAGCTGGAATGCCAATCCAGTCGTTCAAACATTTACAACATACAGTATAAGCCTATAAGTCAAGACATTGTTTAGCCCTTCTAATGTCCTGTATCACTGCTTCATATCTTCACACAAATTGTAGCACAATTCAAAACAAGAATGGAGGTTTAGCAGAAATGGGCTGGTGGAACTGACATGATATCAAGAATAAAGATATTCCATTAGTCCTTCCTTTTATAAAAACACAACCTTTATCTCTGAAGCACAAGGAAAAAGACACAAAACCAAAACTAAAACTAATAACTACATTTTTCTCTGTTTACTTTTTTGGCTTTTCAGTGGTGGCATTCTGAGACACAACCACCTGATTAAAGTCCTGTGCAGCCAGCCATCTGTGATGTTTGAATGAAAGCGGATACGCTAACTTGCCATGAGACACACTGAGTTGGATCCTTTAAGATGAAGCCTTAAGGAAAAAACAATAAAGAACTTCTTAAGAACATTCATGTTAGGAAGAAAGCCCAGAGTAAGTTGAGTGATCTTTTGGCCTTGAACCCCTAGAGATTTTGTTTTAGTCTCCAGTTTAACTGGAGTATTTAAAAAAATATATCTGGCCATCCTGGTTAGCTGACCTTATCATTAGAACATTAGAACAATCTAGATGATAACAGGCTATTCAGCCCATTAAAGCTTGTCAGTCGTATCCACTTAATTCTGCTAAAAAACACCAAGTCAAGTCCTACTGTCTACCACACTGCAAGGTGTTTCCTTTGGAGGCACTAGCTCTCTGGAAATGTGTTCTTTTGAAATTGTGGCATGTCAAGTAACCGAGAAATATAGAAATCTATACTAATAAAAAGCAAAGCCCTCACTGACTGACTGACTGACTGACTGACTGACTGACTGACTGACTGACTCACTCACTCACTCACTCACTCACTCACTCACTCACTCACTCATCACTAATTCTCCAACTTCCCGTGTAGGTAGAAGGCTGAAATTTGGCAGGCTCATTCCTTACAGCTTACTTACAAAAGTTGGGCAGGTTTCATTTCGAAATTCTACGCTTAACGGTCATAACTGAATCCTACTTCCGTACATATATACGGCCATAGCCTGCAGCTTGGTCGCCGTGTGAGGCGGAGTTACGTCCCCCATCACCACGCCTCCCACGTAGTTGGCTGCCTGCCTATATTGCGTCCCCCATATCCACGCCTCCCACGTAATTGAGTGCCTGCTCATATAAGGCCGTCTATCAGCAACAATCCAATAGACACGCTGATGCTAAATATTCGCAGGCAAATCAAAAAGTTAATCCCGGGAATGCCTGTTAAACATCTTAGATTCACGAGTAGCGATTTGGGTGGTGAGATGTCTATTGAGGTGATCACTGTAATATTTATATGTCATTGAAATGTATTATTATCAGGCATGGTTTAGGCACCTATGTCATCAGGAAGGCACCAGAAAAAGGGACCTCAAGGTTACTATTATGGAAGTTAATTTAGAGCACGGATGCCGTGAATGTAAGAGCTGTAATAAATAAAGTTCCCCTGCATATTTTAAAAGAAAGTCTTGCCATCATTTCATTTTTCACAATTTGTGAAAACAAGACATGGTGTCAGAATAGAGGACAGTCATGGATTTTGTTGGAGTTCCCTCGCCACGAATTGACTGGGATTCTCTTAACCTGCCGGGAGAATGGAAAAAGTTCCGACAGCACGTGGAGCTGATGTTTTCTGGCCCGCTAAAAGGCAAAGACGAGATTGAGAAATGCAGCTACCTGCTCCTGTGGACTGGGGAAAAAGGAAGAGACATTTTTAACACATGGACTCTCACCCAGGAAGAAGCCAAGGTACTAAAAACTTATTATGACCATTTTGAGGTGTTTGTCATGCCTAAGACGAATATGATATTCACAAGATACAAGTTTAATGAGAAGACGCAGGGTATAAACGAGACTTTTGATCACTTTGTAACAGAGTTAAAATTGCTGGTGAAGGACTGTGCTTATGCAAACAAAGATGAGATGGTCAGGGATAGAACAGTGTTTGGCACACACTCAGCAAAAGTGCAAGAGAAACTTTTAAGTGTCGGGTCTGAGCTAACATTAAATAAACCCGTGGAAATCGCAAGATCGCATGAGATAGCACAAGCACAGCTGAGAACCTTCGATGCATGTACTCCGAGCGGCTCACGTGAACTGACTGTGAACGCAGTACGCAGAGAACAAGCAAATGCTCCAAAGAGCGCTGAACAAAAAATGCATTACACAATTGAGAAGGCAGCAAAAGAATATGAAGCTAGTGATGGATACAAGCATATTCATAAGTGCAGGTACTGTGGAAACAAAGCACGCAGTAGAAAAAGTCAATGTCCAGCTAAAGGAAGACAGTGTAAAAAATGTGGTAAATTGAACCACTTCACTAAAGTTTGCAGGACTAGAAAAGGTAAACCCGTGCATGCAGTGTGTGTCTGTTTATTGATACAGTAAGAAAGGAACAACCCTCTGGAGCTGAGCAAGCCTTTTTGACATATCAATAGGAAAGTTTAAGTTTAAATTAAGTTCATAGACACACTGCCGCTAAATATTCGGAGGCAAATCCACAACTTAATACCTGGAATGCCTGTTAAACATCTTAGATTCACAAGTACCGATTTGGGTAGTGAACAATTCGATGAATGAAACCTGTTATCTTTACAACGGTTGACAAACACGGAATATAACTTGAACACAACACATCCTCCAAATACGAACCTGATTGAAAGAAATAATGATAATCAAATCCTTGATGACAGCAACAGTCATAACAGTCACAAAACAATTACATTGACAATCATGTTACGTTATTTTCAAAATGTTTCCTTTTCTTTTTCATAACTTCTTTAACACACTACTTCTCCGCTGCAAATCGTGGGTATTTTGCTAGTATGATATAAAAGGCGATATCCCTCCCATAGTAATTACGGCGGTACAAAAATGACGAGAGAAAAAGATATACTTTAGCTTTCTTTATTGACGATTTTACGCAGTTACAGACAGGAAGCTTATGACAGACTCTATGAAGGTGGGATCTTGATCTATGCAGTCTGCCATCTTTCGTCACCACGCTGAAAGGATTTTCCGGAAGGATGACATAATCTTCCACCCGACAGCTTCAAAGTGTATTGGCAGTAGGTCCATCCTTATATACTGGTTGCTCCACGTGCAGGCTCTTTCTCTAGTCTCCAAACAAGGACAGGAAGGGACTTTACTCCAAAAAATACAGGAATAGCACAATGCCTACATGCAGTTGTCATTCTCCCAACAAGGAAAGAAGATTTTGTGCTGACAGAGGACAGAAGTATACTATTCTGTCTTTAGGCTGACTATACAATCCTCCAGTTGTCTTTGGCTATCTAGTCCTATGCTTGGCTGGCAATTCTAAATGCGGAGCCCCTGTGTACCATACTTGGTCTGCCTGTATGAATGAATCCATAACAGTGTGCACAGAGACAGTGACATTAAACTTCCTATTATAACAAACATATTTTAACACTAGCAGCTTATTCCAAGTGTCTATGATTCTCTGTTTAAAGAAAATCTTCCTAGTATTCGTACAAAATTTATTCAAACAAGTTTCCAACGGTGTCCCCGAGTTCTTGATGAACTCATTTTAAAATAACAGTCTCGATCCACTGTATAAATTCCCTTCATAATTTTAAACACTTTATTATGTCACCTCTTAATCTTCTTTTTCTTAAATTGAAACCACTCAGTTCTTTTAATCTTTTCTCATAATTCATCTCCTGTAGCCCTGGAATGAGCCTGGTTGATCTTCTCTTGACCATTTCTAGTGCTGCTATGTCCGTTTAGTAGCCTGCAGACCAAAACTGCACACAGGACTCAAGATGAGGCCTAAATATTGAGACTCATCTTTAGAGACCTAAAAAAACAATTCTATATTTCTGGACTTCATTTCTCTTAATTATATACAGTATCTATCATATGTAGATGTACATTATTTGTTTTTTGTATAATAGTTATTATTATTATTATTATTAATTTAGTTTTAACTTGTTTTTTATTTTCTTGTAACTGTTTCTTTGACATCTTGTAAAGCACTGAGTTACATGCTTTGTATGAAAATGTGCTATAGAAATAAATATTGTTGCCGTTGCTGATGTTGTGCCCAAAAAACTGCTATATTGCTATATGCAAGCAGTGACATCATTTGAATCCAGAGAGAAGCTCGAGTGAAGAAGTTTGAATCTGATTTTGATTTGAAACCATATTGAGCACTAAGTGAAGTTCATGAAGTAAAATGTTTGCTGTGAGTATTGCACCAAAGGGACAATAAGAAGATCTGTGTCTAAATACCTTAGACGCCACACAAATTTAAACAGATTAGCTAGTACAGACAAGTATTCCGGGCTGCTGGGGTTGACATCTTTGAAAGGCAGCAGCAAAATGTGCATGATTCTGTACAACGTTACTACTGAAGAATCTGAATCTGTTCATGCTTAAGTAATAAAATGAAGACTGGTTTCGCAGAGTTTTGAAAAATAGAAGATAATGAAGAAGGGATTTACGCACTAACAGATTAGACTATTTAGCAATGAATGACATACTGAGGAGAAAGAAAACAATGATGAGGTGACATTAATATTGCTTTCCAAATCTCAGGCTCATCTGTTCATTTGCTTAACACTGATGGGTAAGAGCGAAGCAGTTCTGGGTTTATCCAGAACAAAGAAAGGTTGTTGTGTTTATTAAAACACTAGACATTTTGAAAGCTCTCCATTTATCGAAGGAAACACAAGCTGCCTGTACAGTGTGTGCGCAAATGTTTTTTATAGCCTTCAGGTACTATAATGCAATCAGTTAAAAGCAAACAGAATAAAGCATAGCTCATAAAATCATTGTTTAAATTCAATGTATTGCAGAGGCAACTTGGGGAATCTTTTTCAATACTCATAAAATCTTAATAGGCGGTCATCTACAATAACTCTGAGATATCTTTCAGTTAATATATTCTAATCTTTCTTTTGTAAATGATAGAACGAGAGCAAATAAAAGCATCTGAAAATCAAATCTCCCCATGAAAGCATTTACAGGCATTAAAAATTCATGCAGGACTGAAAAGATTGTAGATAGCCGTAAATCTAATTCATGATTGTAAAGCCAAGAGCAAACTAAAGGGGGCTGATAGAAGAATCTGCTATTGAGAGATAGCATAATGGATATATCTAATTATGTTGAAGTTAATTGATCTGCCACTTATTTCGAAACAGCTTCCTACAATTCACTGTGCATCAGAAAAGATTGTAAGATATTGCATTGTTTCCCACTCAGTGCAGAATCCAATTGCTCTGAACTGTGGGAGTACAATCATTCTGTAAATTCTGTACATCTCATTGTGTATATAGGCAGTTATAGGAGGCATGGTACTGTTTTGAAGGATGGCATATTTTTTACAAAAGACTAGTGGAATGGGGTTTGGGAAATGGAATCATTTTCCGGCAAGGGACAAGTTTCACGTTTTTAGCAGGAAAGGTTTTAAGCTCCCAGGAGTACCTGGTAATCAAGGCCAAGTCAGACCAGGCTTCTCACTCCCTAGGGTGTACTTGTGATCATCCTACAATATTTTCATAAACACATTACTTTTTGTTGATTGCCTCTTGCATAATGCAATGAGCTTAGTACCAGTTGCAACAAAAAGTATGTGAAGCCGTTGGAACAGTCCGGATTTCTGCATTGACCACTAATAAAATATGGCCGTATCCTTATTTAAGTCACTTCTTAGATTATTAGACCATTAAACAGGAAAAAAAATCTGAGCACATCTCTCCAGTTCTGATGTCACTACATTGGTTACCCGTGTTATTTAGAATTGACTTTAAAATACAGCTTATGGTTTACAAAGCCTTAAATAATCTCACTCCATCGTATATCTTGGAATGTCTTTTACCTTACACTCCAAATCGTAACCTTAAATCTTCAAATGAAGCTCTGCTTATAATTCCAAGACCTAAACTTAAAAGAAATGGTGAGGCAGCCTTCTGCTGTTATGCACCTAAAATCTGGAATAGCTTATCGATAGAAATTTGCCAGGCTAATACAGTGGAACACTTTAAAAAACTGATAAAAACCCATTACTTTAACAAGGTTTGCTCATAGCTTTATTTTAGTGTGACTCTGATATTATGCATATGCATTTAATTATCTTTTTTTTTCATGGCTCCAAAATCCGTACTAACCCCTACTTTCTCTACTGTTCTATTTCCGGTTTTCTGTGGTGGCGATCTGTGCCACCACCACCTGATCAAAGCACTGTGCTGTCTCTACATTGCTGGATTGAAGGCCAGAGGTCCACATGACCATCATCGTCTAATTCTTCCATGTGAAGACTGAAAACATGTGGACTGATTGAGATTATTTGTGTTAGGTAGAATGCCTAGTGGCGGCTGGGTGGTCTTGTGGCCTTGGAGCCCCTGCAGATTTTGTTTTTTTCTTCAGTCCTCCGGAGTTTTGTTTTTTTTTTTGTTTTTTTTTTCTGTCCTCCCTGGCCATCAGACCTTACTTTATTCTTTGTTAATTAGTATTGCTTAATTTTTATATATTGTTTTTTTTTTCTTTTTTCATCTTGTAAAGCACTTTGAGGTACAAATTTGTATGAAAACATGCAAAATAAATAAATGTTGTTGTTTTAGTTGTTGTCACAAACAAATTCTGACTAAACTTATAATATAAAAACTGTAGTACTGAAGTTTTCACGTCTAATGCAAACGAGTAATCATTGCCAGTGCCATCTGGGAAAAGTTGATTTTAATATACAGTAATCCCTCCTCGATCATGAGGGTTGTGTTCCAGAACCCCCCGCGATAGATGAAAATCCGAGAAGTAGAAACCATATGTTTGTATGGTTATTTTTATATATTTTAAGCTCTTATACACTCTCCCACACTGTTAACATTATTAGAGCCATCTAGACATGAAATAACACCCTTTAGTCAAAGGTTTAAACTGTGCTCCATGACAAGACAGAGATGATAGTTCTTTCTCACAATTAAAAGAATGCAAACATATCTTCCTCTTCAAAGAATGCGTACCAGGAACAGAGAATGTCGGAGAGAGAGAGAGCGAGAGAAAAGCAAACAATCAAAAAATCAATACGTGCCTTTAAGTATGCTGAAGCACCGCGATAAAGCGACATTTTTTAGAGGAGCGTCCGTAACCCCTAGGCAAACATGCTTTTGTGCAAACAGCCCCTCTGCTCACACCCCCTCCGTCAGGCAGAGCGAGTGATAGAGACAGAGAAAAGCAAACAATCAAGCACCGCGCGGAAAGCACATCGTATATCATTGAGAAGTTTTATTTAATACATAATATGTGCTCTGATTGGGTAGCTTCTCAGCCATCTGCCAATAGCGTCCCTTGTATGAAATCAACTGGGCAAACCAACTGAGGAAGCATGTACTTTAAATTAAAAGACCCATTGTCCACAGAAATCCGCGAACCTGAGAAAAATCCGTGATATATATTTAGATATGCTTACATTTAAAATCCGCGATGGAGTGAAGCCGCGAAAGTCGAAGCGCGATATAGCGAAGGATCACTGTATTTCTCTTTAATGAGATTCTCCTTTGGCAGCAACAACAGCCACCAAATCTTTCCTGTGGCTATTTACTAATCTTGCACAATGTTGAAGTTGAACTTTGAACCATTTTCCTCCACATATGTTTCAGTCCATCAGTATTTCTGGATTGTCTTGATTGCAAAGCCATCTTCAAGTCATGCCACAGCAATTCAATTGGGTTAAGGTCAAGATTCTGATCTGGCCATTTCAAAACACAAATCTTCTTTTTTCAGCCATTTTTAGTTGATTTACTTGTGGGGATTGGTCATGACCTGGGGTGTTAAAATCTTGAAGGTTGGGTTCTAAAGGTTAAATTGTCTTTCTAAGCATGCAATGGTCTTAGCCTTATATTTTATCTAAGCATATATTTGTATATTAGTTCATAATTGATTTTATGTATTTTTAAGTGCATTTGCATATACGTGAAGCACCTGTTGCGAGAGCCCATGTCTGTCTGTCTTGCTGTTTGTCTGCATGAAACAACTCGATCCCCCCTTGACCAATTTTTTTGAGATGTGGCACACTTATTCTTCAAAGAAATTTAGTGAGACACTTCAGTTTTGGTTGAGATATTCCAAACAGATCATACTCTACGAAGTTTTAAAATTTCCAGATTTCACGTTAAAAAGAATTTGCCGAATTTGTGAACTTATACAATTTAAAATGGAGAAACGTTCTGCGTGACTTCAACTACTAATTATTAGACTGTTTGAATTTTACCTTGACAGTGGTTGTTTGAACTTGCATATTTTGTATATTTTCCTTTTCTCATCTTTCAGCCACTCTGATGCCCAAAGCCAGCAAGTTAAACATCGGGGAGAGCTCATGTAAACGTGAGAACAGCTCATTCATCAGCACCCTTCTCTTGCTGCTTTCGGTGAGTAGTTAACTAAGAGAGTACAATATCCTCTATATCTTGTATGCTCTGGGTCTTGTTACATCACACAAACAATCCCTCTTAAACTTCAGGTCATGGACTGTTGCCTTACATTCATCTGTAAAATGTCAGTATACCTTAAAATTCATTGTTCCCGTAATGATAACAACGTGTCCAGGCCCTTAAGTAGCAACGCAGGCCTGAGCCATGTTGCTCCCTCCACTACACCTCACAGTTGAGATGAGGATTTGGTGTTGGTGTGCAGTGTGCCTCTAAGTTAAACTTTTGTCCAATCTGTCCAAAGAAGCACAGGTGGTCTTTGGCAAACTTGAAACATGCTGCAATATTTTTTTTTGACACCAATGGTTTGCTTTTTGGCATACTTCAATGAACACCATTCTGTTTAGTCTTTTTCTGACAGGGCACACACGAACAAAGTTTGTACACAGTTTGTAGACTTTTCTGGAGGTCTTACCCTTGGGTTCTTTTTGCACTTCTTTCCGGGTGGCCCCTTGTGCTCTTGGAGTGATCTTTGCAGGACACTCACTCCTAGGTAGAGTAGCTACAGTCCTGAATTTCCTCCAGTTGTAGACATTTTGTCTTTCTGTGGATTGCTGAATACTCAGCTCTTTAGCAATGCTTTAGTAGCCATTTTCCAGGTTCACACATCTTTATAATACAACTTCTTAGGTCCTGTGACAGTTTTTGGATCGAGGCATGCTTCACACTAACCAATCATTCTTAAGGAGAAACGATTTGTCAGTAACCAGGGTTTGAGGGCCTTTATTTAAAGGTTGATGTACCTGTGCCACCCACACTCCTCACACCAATCTCATCTCTTTCATTGAAACACTTTTGTCCAGTTAGCTTTTGCAGAAGTTGTTAACCCAGAAGTTCACTTACTTTTTCCAGGTTATACTGTGAATGATTACTCAATGTACTCAATAAACACATGAAAGGTACAGAAGTTTGTGTGTTATTAGTTTAATCAGATCATGTTTGTCTAGAATGGTGACTTAGATCAGACCACATTTTATTAGTAATCAAAGCAGAAGTCCAGTAATTTCCAAAGAGTCCACTTACTTTTTCTTGCAAATATAATTTTGAATGAGTTTACATGACAAAGGAACTGAAGAGCAATTGAATCCAGTTGTGACCATTTCTGTCCTCTGAAGATCTAATAGGTCTAGAGTGATTGATGTGAGTGAAGAAATATCATAATCATGTTTGAGAAATTAAGATTTGTTGGCTGACCTGTAATAAAATTTGTTCTGTTCTCATTGGTCATCTGTTGGGTTATTTAAACAAGCTGCCATTTGTGGATTACACAGTGTTTGGAGAAGAAGCAAAAAAAAAAAAAAAATAATACAGAAAACAAGATAATAGCTTTAATAAAATGTGCACCTCTTCTTAGTCAGATAAGTTATTTTGTATTAGATAAAGCTTTTGTCTTGGCACTTATTTTTAAGCATTTAAATGTAATAATAATTTACAGTGGTTCAGTTTCAGTCTGAGTACCAGCGGCTCTACTTTGTCTTTTCCGATGTCTGCCATTTCTTTCTACCTAATGCATGGTTAGTTTAATTTTCTGTTAAATGCAGCTTAGATAACAAACAACATTGCTTGCCATTTTTCTCAGCACCAGCCTACTGCACTTTAAGGTGACTAGCAAGCAGCCAAGTCTCTCATCTACACGCTATGATCTCATTTCTGAACCACAAAAGTGACCCAGGTATTGAACAAACACTGTCACTGGATACCTTCCAGTACTTCTGAGAGATGAGGGACAGGTGCCACTGCTGATAAACAAGCACATTGCAGTTCCAGTGCCAAGTGTCGATATGGATTCTCTGCTCTTTACATGGCTCTTTTTGGGTAGCTTGCTGTCCTTAAAATGACTATTTACTGTTGCCACAATTCATGGAATTCTGCCTGTGACTTTCCAGGTTAGCTGGTTTTTTTATGTGCACCTGACGCTGGCTTTGAAACTGCTGATTTATATGATGGAATGCCAGGGGTGAGTCATCCCTGGGTTGATGCAACTTCTCAGCACTGTTAAAATAGGATAAAATGCATTTATCATATGTGTATCTCTACATAATTCCAACCTAAATCTCCTTCTGTGTGTTATGTCAAATCACAACGGAACTGGAAACAAACACTTCTAGCACAAGTCTTTCAAACCTACTGAACTTGGTGGAATTTTGACAAATTGCATAAATGACTGATGCTCTGCATTAAAGATAAAATAAGCAAAAATGAGCTTGATTGATGTCTCCCGCCTTGTGGAAAATGTTTTCAGGATAGGCATCAATTTCTTAAAACCATAAACTGGATTAATTAGGTTTTACATTGTTATTTCATGTTAAATTAACACACTCATATTATTGATGTTTGCTTCTCAATGCAACATTCATACTTGGGATCAACAGTACAGAGTAACAGGGATTGTGGAAGAGAGGTGAACAAGAGAGTGCAGGCAGGGTGGAATGGGTGGAGAAGAGTGTCAGGAGTAATTTGTGACAGACGGTTAACAGCAAGAGTGAAACGGAAGGTCTGCAGGACGGTAGTGAGACCAGCTATGTTATATGGGTTGGAGACGGTGGCGCTGACCAGAAATTAGGAGACAGAACTGGAGGTGACAGAGTTAAAGATGTTAAGATTTGCATTGGGTGTGACGAGGATGAACAGGATTAGAAATGAGGACATTAGAGGGTCAGCTCAAGTAAGATGGTTTGGAGACAAAGTCAGAGAGGTGAGATTGTGTTGGTTTGGACATGTGCAGAGGAGAGATGCAGGGTATTATGGGAGAAGGATAGAGCTGCCAGGCAAGAGGAAAAGAGGAAGGCCTAAGAGAAGGTTTATGGGTGTGGTGAGAGAGGACATGCAGGCGATGGGTGTAACAGAACAAGATGTACAGGACAGGAGGATATGGAAAAAGATGATCCGCTGTGGCAACCCTTAACGAAAACAGCTGAAAGAAGAAGCTTCTCAATGCAACATTCACAGGAAGTGTTTGGAGGTTGTCAGTATTAATTTTAATTGTTCAAGCAACTTTTTTTGGTGATTAGCGAAAAAACTCATAAATGCCTCAGCAAGTCTTTTCCCCTTTGCCTTTTAAACAATTACTTTTTCATGCTGTACTGCCTTTTAACCTTATAGATATACTAACATTTTCCCAAGTGATCTGCTTTTACCTTTGCTCTTTACCTAAGGCCGTTGTTGGCCTTATCACATCGTCTTATTGTATGTGGTATTTCTGGTACTGACTACAGTCACTTTATCTTCAGCTTTTCATTTTTTCTATTCAGTGCATTTACTCATTTATTGTTTTATGACACTGCTTGAGATTATTTCGGTGTTTTGTACTCACATGCACTCACTGAACAAATTATTAGGACCACTTTTCTAATATCTGAGTAGAGCCACTTTTTGCCCTCAAAATTACCCTAATTCTTCATGGCATGGTTTTCATAAGATGTTACAAACATTCCTTAGATATTCAGGTCCAAATTCTGTAGCTATACATTCATGCTATGAATCTCCCATTTTACCACATCTCAAAGGTGTTCTATTAGATTCAGATCTGGTGACTGGGAAGGCCACCAGAGAACAGTGAATTCATTATTATATTCATGAAACCAGTTTGACATTAATTTTGCTTTGTGATATGGTGTATTATTGTGCTTATAATAACCATTACAAGTTGTGTAAATTGTGGCCATGAACGAATGTACATGGTCAGCAATGATACTCATAGAGGCTGTGGCATTCAAACAATGACTGGCTGGTATTAATAGGCCCAAAGCGTGCCAAGAAAACATTCCTCACACCATTACACCACTACCAGCCAGGACTGCTCACACGAGGCTGGTTGAGGGCATGGATTTGTGCTATTGGCACCACATTCTGACCTTACTATCTGTGTGCCTCAGTAGAAATCGAGCTATGTTTTTACAGTCTTCAGCCGTCTAGTTTTGGTGAACCTGTGCCCACTGCAGCCTCAGCTTTCTGTTCTTGGCTAACAGGTCTGGAGCCCGATGTGGTCTTCTGCTATGGTAGTTCATCTGCTTTAAGGTTCATCATGTTGTGCATTCTGAGATAGTTTTCTGCTCAAACAATTGTACAGAGTGGATACCTCAGTTACCATAAGTCTTCTGTCAGTTTGATCCAGTCTGGCCATTCCCCTCTGACTTTTCTAATCAACAAGGTCTTTCCATCTACAGCATTTCCGCTCACTGGCTGTTTCTAGTTTCTAATTTCATAAAAATGTCTAGCTGTGCATGAAAATCACATAAGATCAGCAGTTACATAAATAGTTAAACCAGTCTGTCTACCTCAAGCAATCATGCCAAAATCACTGAGATCACATTTATCCCCATTCTGGTGTTATTTAAATTTTATGCATTGTGCCACATGATTGGCTGATGAGGTAACTGCATTGATAAGCCGGTCAACAGGTGTTCCTAATAATTTCCTCAGAGATAGAATAACAATATGACTATTAAGTAATAATTATAGTTATACCAAAAAAGTCAAAATTATCTAATCACAAAGACAAAGTGGTGCTGTTAACTTGTAATTCTTGATTTCTAGTTCATTTCCCAGCTTGGGATGCCATCTTTGTGGTACTTGCATGTTTCTTGCGTTAATGGCAGTTTCTTGTAAGGGCTCGAATATTGGCTTGAAGTTACATTTATCTGTTTTGCACCCATATACCTCTCTTATAACTAATGGCATCTTTGGAAGCCAGATAGGAAGAGCAAGAGCAGAAATAATAAGCACAGAATAAATTAGATAATAAGCTAAAGCAATGGAGCTTTAATTGAATATACATAAACAAAACCAAAGCAAAACAGGTACTTTACAGAAATAAGTGTAATCATTTACAGTATGCAGTAAATATATATATAGAAATATGTGAGAAGAAAAAATGTGTTACAGTGAAAGAACATATGCAGAAACCAGTAATAATCAGTAATCAATGTGATAATTAATTGAGGCTGCAGCGGTGTTGTGCAGTAAGGAGGAGCCTAAGTGACAGAAAGAGCTTAGCTAAAGTCACCACAAAGTGTTCTGCTCCACATTGCTCACATCCTAATGGAGTTAATGGAGCTCTCCTTTAGCTTACACTGATAAGGAGGCTACTCCTGAGGGCCCTTCTAATCCAGATGTCATAGGTTTATGGCTCGCCACTGTCAGTTCCCCAGTGTAAATCTGAGAATTGAGATAGCTTGTGGTAATAGAGCGTTCTCTTCTAAAATCATAATGAAATGTAAAAAAGTCATATGCTGCTCCTACACACTGGCCAAACCTTTCAAGATAATGGGCATAGTGGCAAAATCTAGTGAAAGTGAGGTAGTAGAGTATGGGATACTTAATAAACTTGGCTCAGCTGTGTCATAGCCCAAAACTGGTATCTCTAAGGAAAGCAGAGTAAGAGTCACTTAGAGATGGGATAACAAGCTCTCCCAGATTCTAGAGGGCAATTAATGCCAGACCCTTGTCAAGAAATAAAAAGACAGAAACAAACATGAAGTGTTGGGGGAATTCCCCGTAAAATCTCTTTAACGCAGAGTAATCAAATGAGACATTTCACAAATGTGTACAGTAGATCAGGTTCTTTTATATGATTATGGTGGAAGTTACAGCATCGCAAAGGAACAGGAAATGACACAGCAAAATGGAAACAGGAAGTGATGTCTTCAAGAGGTGATGGAAGTGATGTAATGAGATGAGGATGGAAGTACTTGTTTTCATCTCACTGTCTGTTGTATTTTTACTCTCATTTGGACCTTTTGGCTGCCCCCTAAGCGCACGTGTGTGACACCCTGTACTTGAAGAGTGAGAGAGAGAGAGAGAGAGAAGCCATTATGGACTAGCAAGTGGCTAAAAGACCTCATGGATGACAGTATGGCAGCAGAGACCCTCTAGCTGAAGAAGCAAGGTCCAGGTTCCCCATTGTATTAGCAAAACAAAAAACATGTTCTATGAATTTGTAAAGTGTTGGAATCTGCCTTCCCATAAGCTAGGACATCCTGACTTCATTTCTACCGGCACATTTAAATAATTTTATTCTTTACATGTAAGAAGTCTTATTACATAAACCAGAGGCTAAAAGAGGCTGAACTCTCCTTTACTCTGGAGTTGCTCAGGGTGAAAGGCATTGGGCAGTTGTAGGCCTTATATTGATCCTCTACCTGGTCAATACCATGTTGGAGTTTATCCCGGAGAATGAGAGACCTGCCTCTCACTAGCTGAAATTCATGGAGGGGAGTTCTCTGACTGCCGTATGTGCTTGTGCACCCAATGTGGGCTTGGAGTACCAGGTCTTTTGAAGTGCCTGGAGGGAATTCTGGAAATGGATCCAGCTGGGAACTCCATAGTTTTGCTGGGGATACCTGGAGAGGCATGATTGGGGTGAACAGACTGCCTGATCTAAACCAAAGCAGTGTTTTCTTATTGGACTTCTGTATTAGGCATGGTTTTCACATAGCAAACACCATGTTTGAACATATTGTGGCTCATAAAAGTACTTGGTACCGAAGCACCCTAGGCCAAAGATCTATGATCTATTTCATACTCTTATTATCAGCTTTGTGAATGGATATTCTGGACACCTGAGTGAGTAGAGAGACAGAGCGTACAAGTGATTATCACCTGGTGATAAGTTGGATCAGATGGTGGGGGGCATCTAGTGAAGGTGGACTGGGAACTGCTGGATGAGGTCCCGTTCCAGAAGACTTTTAACACTTACCTCAGAAAGAACTTTTCCTGCATCCTAATAGAGGCTGGGAACATAGACCAGTAATTGCTCATATGGCTACTAGAGAGAAGCATACAGTTTCAATTTAGTAGTAGACTGGTAGGACTAGGACCATTTTGCCTTTCAAATTAATGGGAATATCTTGCATGGAAAACTAGGAAGGCATTTGAAAAGTAACTGGGAAAAAAGGTGTGGTCACAAATCAGAAAAGACGTTGAAACTGGAAAGAACCACACACTGTTGTCAAGCCAAATCACGAGACAAAAATCAAAGTTGAAAACCAGAGAAGAGTTAATAACATTTGAATTATAAGGCACAAAAGAATAGTTTTTTGAATGTGCAAATAGGAAGCTAACAGTTTTATGACCTTTTAAATCCATCATACTGTGATGACTTCTTAGGGCACACCTATAAAATAACATAGGATTTATTCCTAGTGACAAGAGCACAAAGTGACAATGAGTGTAATAAACAAATATGGCAATGAAAGTGAGCCAAATAAATTTATACAATCAAAATCAAGCCAGCAATCCACAAACTAATATCAGATTCATCAGTTAAGGTATGCAAGAAACAAAAAGGAGTCAAAACATTTAGCAAAGAGGTGAAAGCTTACACACAAAAAAATTAATAAAAACACAGTTCTTATAACAGAATTTTAAAGATGCTTGATTAGCAAGCAAGCCACCATATCCAACAAAAAAAGATTAACATCTATTTAGAAAAGCTGAGTGGGAAATTATTCCAGGTGAGGAGATACTAAGAAGGTGCTCCCTTATTAGACAAATAAATGTGAAGACAATATGAGAAAATGTATATTGAGCATATGAGGAAACTGAATGTGTGAAACAGACATTAGCATTAAGAATGCCTAGTGAAAATGTAATTGATTCTATATGATTAGCATAACGAAATGAAAAGAAAATAATAGTTTTTTCATTCAGTGTTATTGCAACTGAAGTATGTACAGCATAGTACATATTATAGAGGAAAGATATCATCAGTGCTTTCCTCATCTTTTCATTTTGCATAAGATTAGATAAGATTCATTTTCCAATGTTTTGATTGCATATATTTGTGGTAATTTATTTTTCTTTTATATGTAAGAAAAATGACTGTAAAGAGCAAGTGCCAAGAAGAGACTGTTCATTCCTTATATTCATTGATTTGTCAAAGAGCTTTAGGTAACACTGACATTAGCAAAAAAAAACACAAACATACCACAGTTCATACTTGGTCATTTTCTGACATTTATATATATGTACATATATATATATATATATATATTGTGGAGGTTGACCCGGACACAGACAGACAGACACGTTCATGTCACCCACAAACACGTTTATTTACAATATTTACACAAATAATAATGGTCACTCAGACCCAGTCCAAAGTCCATAAAGTGCACAAACCCCACAATGACACTCAGTCCTGGCCACAATGCCTTTCTTCGGGCCGCCTCCACACTCCTCTTTGCCTTGTCCTTCTTCCACCCGATTCTAGCCTTGAATGATGGGAGACGGCCCCTTTCATACATTCCCCGGATGAGCCCCAGGTGTTCCCGGCATTCCTCTTCTGGCCACACCCCAGCGTGGCGGAAGTGCCGGCTGTCCTCCCGGCAGCTCTCCGGGCGCCGTCCTAATTCTTCCTCCCAGCACTTCCTGGTGTGGTGGAAGTGCTGGGGTAACAGGTCCCCAAGGCATTGGGGCGCCTCCTGGCAGTGACCACGGGCCCCTACAGGGTGGAGCAACCAAGAAGGCGACCCCCACGTGATCCAGGGAGGGCACAGACCCACATCCGGTCCCTCATGACGTCCCAGCCGGGTCATGGCCCCTGGCATCCCTGACAATATATATATATATATATATATATATATATATATATATATGGTTGAAATAGTTTTGCTGTCAAATAATGCAAAGAGTACGCGACACGTGTTTTGCCCTAATTCTGGGCTCATCAGGCGTACGCACTCCCTTTCTTGCGTTGCACCAGGGCTTGTGGTTTGCTTATTTGAGAGTATGTACAGTAGATCAGGGTATTTACATTCATGGCATTCGTCGTCTGAATCACAATCTGATTGTATGGGTGGTTACATACCAGGTAACGCTTGTGGTTGGTCTCTTTCAGTTGCAAGAAGCCGGTCATTAAATGGTTGAAATAGGTTTACTGTCAAATAATGCAAAGAGTAAGCGACAAGTGTTTCGTCCTAATTATGGGCTCATCTCAGGGAATCAAACCTCGGACGTCAGCGCTAGAGGCGAAGATTCTTGCGTTGCGCCATGATGTGTGGTTCGTGTATTTGACAGTATGTTAATCGTAGTCTGAATCACAATCTGATTTTTATGTATATATATATATATATATATATATATATATATATATATATATACTGTATATATACAAAGTACATACACGGGGTGTCCATAATGTCCGTGTGCAAGTTAAAATAGTTGTAACTATGTAAGTATATCTGATAGAAATAATCTGTTTAAAGTATTAGTATTGATTTTCAACATGTCCACCATCATTACTAATACAAAGGGTAATACGATTCTGTAGTTCTCAGAAAACGTTTTCTAGCTGATTTTCAGCAATACCAGCAATCACATCAGTTATTCTAGCTTGCAAGTCTTCTAAAGATCGAGGGTTGGTTGAATAAACATTAGTTTTCACATGTCACCATAAAAAAGAAATCCAATGAAGTCAAATCTGGTGAACATGGAGGCCAAGAAAATGGTCCATCTCTTCCAATCCATCTGTTAGGGAATTTCTCATGTAGAAACTGCATAACATGCAAAGTAAAGTGACAAGGAGCACCATCTTGTTGAAACACTGTATTATCTATCACTCCTAATTGTTCAAGTTGAGGAATAAAGTAATTTTACAGCATTTCTAAATAGCTATCACCATTAACAACACACCCTTTAAAAAAGAATGGCCCTATGACTAAATGTTTTCCCAAAGCACACCACACATAATCTTTGGGAGAATCTCTTTCATGTTTAACAGACTCATGTGGATTTTCAGTTCCCCAAAAACAGCAAAAATGAAACTTCTAAAGACAAAAAAAACTAGATACATCAAACTTTCTAATCCTTTTTACAGATTCTTTCTATCACATATACTTACAAAGTTACAACTATTTTAAATTGCACACAGACTTTATGGACACCCTGCATATATTTATATATTTATAATATTTGGGCCAAAGACACATTTTCCCCGGTTTGGAACAAAGGGATAAATCAAGAAAAAAATGTGTTGTTGTCCCAAACATTATGGAGGATACTGTATATATGAACACTATATATATTGAGATAGAGAGAGCGAGAGCCTTTGACTGACTGTCTGACAGTATTTCGATTAAATGGATGGAGTGCTGCTTCTGACGTTATTAATATTAGTGAGGACAGTTTATTTCTGATTTGTATTTCGTTTTTGGGTGGAATCCAAATCTGTGTAATCTGTGTTTGTGGAGAGTTCAATGTATCAATTTTGTCTTAATAATGCATCATTTTTCACTTTTTGTTTTTGATTATTTCTCTGTTCGACTTTCATGAACTGTCTGTTGAAGAAGAAGGAGGGAGAAAATGCTTTTTGTTTGTTTTTGTTGGATTTTCTCACTTTTTGCTTTAGAGCCACTGTATTAATTGTATATAGCACCTGCATTTATTTTTCTTAATGTTCTTGCATTGAACTGTGTAAATATTTGCAAGAAAATAATGCAAATAGTTATTGGCACCTCTGGCACCTTGTTGAACAGTCATCATTGTTTCTCAATTCTCCCATTCTGGAGTTTGAAACTGTGTAACAATGCCATTGTGCGGGGTCCCAGTCCCTGCCGCTAAAAATCCCTACAACATGATGCTACCACCACCATTCTTCACCACTGAAATGGTATTACACAGGTGATGAGCGTTCCCAGCAGCTGTGACTCTGATTTTGGTTTCATCAGACCACAGGATCTATCAGACTAAACAATCTTATTTCTCAGTGCTTTAGGTTCATTTTGCAAACTCTATGAAGGCTTCAATATGTCTTTTACTATGGAGATTCCTCTGTCTGGCCACTCTGTAATAAAGCCCAAATCAGTGGAGTGTTGCAGTAATACTTGTCCTTGTGAAAGTTTCATCCATCTCCACACAGGTTATCTTGAACTCATCTATTGGGTTCTTGGTCACCTCTCTTGTTATGGCCTGTCTCCCACAATTGCTCAATTTGGCAGGGTGACCAGTTCTAGGAAGAGTCGTGTTTTTTCCAAATGTCATCCATTTAATAATTATGAAGGCCACTGTCTCTAAGCTCTGCAGGCAATTCCTTCAACGTCATGGCTTGGTTCTTACCCTGATACACATTGTGATATAGGGGACCTTCTACAGACACATGTGTGGCTTTTCTAATCATGTCAAGTCGATTGTCAGATGGTCTTCAAAGAAGGTGCAGAAACATATCAATACTGAGCAATAAAATGGCATGCACCTGACAGAAATCTCACATCCATTTACTGTCACAGTAAAAGGTCTGAGTACTTGGATCAATGTGATATTTCAGTTTTATATTTTAAATAGATTTGCAAAAAAATCTAAAATTCTTTTTCATTCTGGGATATTGAGTGTTCCATGATATAGGGGAAAAACGTGAAAAATGTGGAGGGGACTGAAAACTTCCTGAATATAATGTGGTGTTGTTTTTGGGCCAACCCAAGAGTTCACCATCAGCTACTTTTTATTGTGCCCATGTTATTGAATGCTCTGAATCCAAAATCCCTTTGGTTCCGCTACCTATATTACTAACATCACCATATTATTAGATAAGACTATGATCTTGAATTATTGTAAAAACAACCTTAAACTTATCAAAAACTTCATAGTGCTTAATAATTATACCCATCATGCACATTCATCTAAATATCGATAACTGGTTAATTTTCACTTTCGGCTTCTAGCTTGTAACATATTCATAAAAAGGAAATATCAGGAAGTATTAGTTCCAGACATATGGCTGATTTCATAATATCAATTTAATCCAGACTGTAAAATGATCATCAACCAAATCAAGAAATCCAATTTTGTGTCAGGAAAAAATAATAATAATAATAATAATAATAATACATTACTACATATTCAGGAAAACAAGAAAGTGTCCCACAGCATGGGGTTGTATATGTGTGTACTGTCAATTTGATGTGGGTGTTTTGGAAGACAAATATTTTCTAAGTATTGGCTAACTTAATATGATGTTTTTATTCATCCCGTTGCTATCCTGCTTCAGCCTGGCTGACACTGTGAAATCTGACATATCTGACATGCTGAGAGGGGGGCTTCATGCATTTCACTTATATCTATTTAAAGTCTTCATTATTGTTGAAGTAGGTCTGTACTCGATGTCATCACATGATTCTGAAAAGGAATGCTACCTGTATTTAATTAGAGAGAAAGGCATAAAACGGACACAAATACCCAGTATGTTAATATAAACTGAGAAGTGAAAATAATGGAAATTAAACAACACCATATGATTCATCAAGCTTTGCTCCTCCTTTGCATGCCTCTTCAAAATATTGAAACTTTTTTTTACTGCTTTTGAAAGCAAATAAATTATAGACTCTTACCAATTTTCCCTCCCTTTCTTACAGTCAGCATCAAAGCATTCGATCACAGTGAGCTAAGAAGAGCGCACATATTCAGTTCATACAGTTGGTGACGCCAGGCTATGTGAAGAAACAAAAGCTATGGTACATTGTCATGGTAACCATATCCCTACATTCTGTACAGAATATACATGTTATTTAAATTATCAGTATAGAGTAGCAATTACGCTTGTAATTTTGGTGCTTGTCAGAACAGACAGCTACCCCAGGGATATTCAGCGATATGAGTAGAAATAGGTGTTTTAAAGATGTACAAGCCTTTAAGGAAACCCCACTACTTAAATGCAAATTATTTTAAAATAATAACGTTATTGCAGAGACAAAGATTTTTATATTTATTAAATATTGCTTACTTCATTTATCATGTATAAAATAAATGAATGACCCTGTGTTAATGCAGTTCCAAGTATTATCTGTCCTATTGCTTATGGAAACCTTTTTTCTTTTTGATATAAACTGTGAAGGACACAATGTGTATTAAAAAAGATAATGTCCCGTTTTTTAAAATTAGATACATACATTTTGGAATCTTAAATTATGCAAGGAAATCTAGTAATTCTATTGCTTTTTTATTTAAAAAGTGTTTAGCTTAACTGATGCCTGTAGGCATATTAAACGTTTTCATTCAATAATGCTTCAAATGATGCTGTCTGTTCTGGTTGTTGTCTTTCATCTGCCCGAGTCCTCCTTTTATTCTTGTTTCCTTTGTTACTAAGAGACAGCTTCCAAGCGATTTCCTTCATTCCTCATTAGCTGGTCCACTGAAGTCAAAGAGCCTTTTAAGAATTGCTGAAGATGAGAATAGGGAGTCAGCAATGCCACCCAAATTCTTATTAGATCAAGGAGTTCTTTTTCAAAGTGACGGCATGTATGACTGTCTCAAATGGAAGGTGACATTCATTTTACAGAAAATCCATTATCTGCTAATTACATTTTCAAACCAAACTCTAGTAAAATGGACACGTCTTTACATTCATTTTCCGCTGTTGTAGATTTAAGAATCATCTCAATATGTGCTATTTACAGCATATGTACTGTAACAGCGACACGAGAGTAAGCACGGCACATTGAGCTGGCACCGGCTAGGCTGTGAAGCCACTGACATGTGTATATTCATGCCCTCTGGCTCCATACAATCCTGTTCATGTGGCCACCTGAGCCCTACTACACATACAGCGGCATATATATACAATATATATCTATTTCTATATATACAGTATATATATATATATATATATACATATACATACACAATTATAAAGCTATTATCTGAAGTAGAAATCACATTAAAATACAATTAGTATTAATCAAAGATGACAAATGCTATTTTTTAAAATTGGTTAATTAACTAAAGAATGAAATCATAAAGAGCATTATTCAGTGATGCAGTGGATCTGAAATACACTAAAATTTGCAACACCCGCTTAAATCATAAATAAATAAAATTTAGGGGTTCCTACTTTATCACATCATTGTTTAAGAGGATATGAGTGCCTTTCTAGGAATAATAATAATGATTATTGACCAACTCTGCCCAGGCTGGTTTCCTTCTTTATGTGCAGTGTTTCAGAGACAGGCTCCAGTGCTTAGTGACAGGAAATTTGTTAAGCATTTAGAAAAAAATTAAAAACAATTAGTAACAAGAGAGAAACAAGTTACAGTTCTGATGCTGTGAAATGTAGAATATAAATGATTAATTTACATAAGATGACCATCTGCAAAAAATTGTAGTTTTCAGGAAGCTGGTTTCATATATTTTGTTCGTCAGAATTTCTTTTGAATGCTTTAAAATCACATCTGTTTATTTTTTTGGACTCACTGGTATGAGAAAACCCTCGTATATGATATTCTGTTGGACTCATCTTGATGTCTAGTTATGCAAGACGTTTATTTTTTTTTCTCGTTTCGTCCTAATTTTTGCCTGCTAGATCCAAAAGAAAACATCATTTTTAGACCATATTTTGTACAGGACATTAGAGAGTTACAATAAAGACTAAACCAATAGTTGTGTTCAGCAAAAATGATCAGAAGGACTTGACGTTTTGTATGCCACATCAACCAACCCTGGAGGTTAACTCCAACAAAATAATAGGGATCAAAGTTACAAAACTTTGAAATATGGGGATCGGTAATATAGGCATGTGGATTGTTCTTTTCTGCTGTTTTGATGTTGCTGATCACAAGTATGATATTTTTCATACTCGATACTCGATACATACTTCAAACATAAGCATGTGATGTATACTGTAATTTTAGACTATTTCAAGGTCAGTGTTTATGAATATGATATTTTTTTTGATTTTCGATCCTTTACTAGGGATGTAGCCTTCTATGGACCCCATGAAAAGGGAAAAAATGACAAAGTTCTACTACAATCAAAGACATTTATATTTTCATCATTTAAATTGAGGAATACATTTAGTTATTTCAAATATTTGATTCAGCTATTCTTGTTTGTTATGACTCATGACGTAAATCATTACATTTTTAATGAACATGAATTAGGGTGACATGCAAATTCAGACTTTTTTACTCTAATGTAAAACATTCGGAAGGACAGAAACTGTAACATATTTCACGCAGTGTTATGCCCTACCACTATTTTATCTAAGATTTTTAGTAATGTAGCCTATTAATCTTTTATTGAACTATTTCTCTTAGTAGTTAAAGTGCCTATAAAAAGTATTCACACCATTGGACATTTTCACATTTCATTATTACACAACAATCAATCACAGTGGATTTAATTGGGGTTTTCTGACACTAATTAACAGCAGAAGACTCTAATATGAAAGTGAAAACAGATCTTCGCAAAGTTATTTAAATCCACCACAAAATAACTCATCACATAAGTATTCAAGTCAGCATTTACTCGATGCACCTTTGGCTGCCATGACAGCCTTGAGTCAGTGTTCACTGATTTCTCGATCAGCTTTGCGTATTTGAAAACTGACATTTTTTTCCTAATGCTTCTTTGCAATACTTTTCAAGATCTGTCAGACTGCATGGAGTTCATGAGTGAACAGCCTTTGTGAAGTCCAGTCTAAAATTCTCATTTGGATTGAGGTCTGGACTCTGATACGACCCGACCTTAACGTTGTTTTTAAGACATTCCTGTCTAGCATTGACTTCGTGCTTGGTGTTGTTTTCTTGCTGGCAAACAAATCTTCTCCCAAGACGCAGGTTTCTTGAATACTGCATTTGGTTTTCTTCTTCAGTGTGTTCCTGCATTTCTTTGAGCCTGTGACTTCACGAGCCTTTGTCTTTGACTTTCTCTGTTATAATTGAAGAGGTTTGTTTTCTTCAGGGATGTTGCTGACTGGAGTTTTTTATTTTCCTTTCATCTGTTGTCAACTGGCTGTAGTTGAACAATTAGTTAATGGACAGATAACTGTTCATTACCAATTATGTTAATGAATTTCGAATGGCTGTGTTTACCTGTGTGTTTAAACAAATCTGTGCCTTTATGTCTACTAATTCTGTATTTAGTAATTTGTAATATGTATACTTGCATTTTACCGGAGAACTTGTCACAGTGCTCTGTGCCTGCCCTCAGCGAAGAGCGGTATACAAAAATAAAATGAATTGCGCTGAACTGATGATCCGCTTAAAAAAAAGACAAATTAAAATCCACTGTAATTCATTGTTGTAAGTCAGTCAGTCATTATCCAACCCGCTCTATCCTAACACAGGGTCACTGGGGTCTGCTGGAGCCAATCCCAGCCAACACAGGGCGCAAGGCAGGAAACAAACCCCGGGCAGGGCGCCAGCCCACTGCAGAATTCAATGTTGTGTAACAATAAAATACAAAAATGTCCAACGGGGTGAATATTTTTATATGCACTGTTGGAAAATGTATCCTAATATAACAACAAGGTGTAAACAGGCAAAATTCAAAACTGTGTAAAGTTAAGTTGCTTAAAGATTTATTTAAGTCTTGGTTGAAACAAATAGATTTTTTTTTCATTTTCAATAAATGTTTTTATTTTGACATCTTTGTAGATTTTTTGATTGAGAAGACTTTTCTTTAAGTTCAGCACTGTTAGTGTAACTGACTAACTCATCAAATCAATGTCACTGTAACTGCACCTTCCCTTAAACTGTTAATGCTTAGTTAACTACTATGAAAGCATGTACCCAGTTATTTATCATCATAATGAACTAGCCAACCTGCGGCGTACCATACGCCGCATAATCAGGCCGGTTTTTAAATAATTTTTAAGCACAGGGAGAAAATGTAACATTTGCAAAATCGGTAATGTAATAAATCAGCAAGAAAAGCAACTTTGTAATAATGCACTGAACGAACCAACACACAACCGTCCGTGCGGCGTAGCGAGGTGGGAGGGGGGTGTGTACAAAGTGCAGGAGCATCTAAGAAGACGCATGTTTGTCGCGGATGCGAAAAGCTGTATGTAGCGTGTACAACACTTTGCTATGCTGCACGCGGTCATGCGTCATAACCGAAAACTCAGTTTTTAAAGACTGCTCACTTCATTGTGTTTTAACCTCAGTTGTAAAGGAATGTTTTAATGATCCCATGGGATACCCCTCGCAAACAGTTTTACATGCTGCATATGGCAATTCACCTCCGCGAGAAACATGCCTCTATTAGATAGATAGATAGATAGATAGATAGATAGATAGATAGATAGATAGATAGATACTTTATTAATCCCAAGGGGAAATTCACAGTCAACGTGTGGGAGGGGGTGTGTACAAAGGGTAGGGACGAAAACAGTGGGAGCGCATGAGTCGCACTTAGTGGCAATTCCACAGTTTGTAGCCTGAATGGGGTTCAACGGCTTACCCACGCCTAGACACACGCTCAATCTCATGCATAATTCTTTATTGAATGGTAAACACTTCTGGAAAGACACGGTTGTCTAAAACAGGTTAGTGTGAGAATCCAACAGTAAGTGAATGAAAAGATGGAACTCTGGAGAGAGCAAAATACAACACAATAGTGAACCCGCGGCATAACAAATGCCGCATAATTATTTATTGATGGTTGAACACTTCTGGAAAGACACAGGGACACCCTGAAACTGTTCTACACGCCGCATACAGCGATTCACATCTGCGACAAACAAACTGTTTACACACTGCATACAGCGAATCACATCCGCGACATGATTTTTCCTAGATGGTCCTGTCGCGTCCAACCTCGCACTCGAAGCATACACACTTCCTGCTCATGTGCCGGTCGCAAGCCGCGTCCAGCCTCGTTCTCGAAGCATACACACCGCCTGGTCATGTGTCCGCTCACAAGAGAAACTCACAAAGAGCCACCCACCAGCTGCCTGTGTGTGTGCCTCTGTCTGTCTCTGGCGCGGCTTTCTCTTGCGCTGCCTCTGTGTGAACCGGTCAGGCACAGAGAAGGTCAGCTGCTGACAGAGCGTCTGGACTGTTGCAGGGCCTGCATTGGTGAAGCAGGTGAGACGGTAATGAAACAGAGGCACAGGGCTTATTGGTTTTTAAAGACTGATTCCTTCATTGTGCTTTAACCTCAGTTTTAAAGGATTGTTTTAAGGATCCCATGGGATACCCCTCACAAACCGTTTCACACAGTGCATATGGCGATTCACCTCCACGAGAAACATGCCTCTATGAACAGTCAACGTAGCTCGGAGGTACATGACATTAACCTGACCTGCACTGCATGTGGCCTCTACGACAAACGAACATAAATGACGCCAATTTTTCTGTGTCGTTGCGTCCGAGTTGGTGGGCGTGGCCCTGCGAGTTGTCGTCGTATCCAATGGTCTTGGAGTTGGTGGGCGTGACTCCTTCCTGTGTGTGCCATAGGTGTCTCACTTGTCGGCGGCTTAGTGAATCCACGCCCCTTCCGGCGTGCTTTTCATGGTTGTCTTGCCTTAGTGAATTATATATATAGATTTATAATTTATTTAAATGGAACATGTTGTTATAGTGACTAACTTATACATTTTTACCCATAAACTTAACTGCTATTTGATTTTACAAAACATAGTTTTATAAAATTAAGTATAATAACGAAGAGCCACACGCACACCCAGATGCTACAGAGAGGAATGCCTACCTTTTGATGCCTACCGGTGAGATCCTGGTCTGTTTTTATGTGTGTACTTTCTGGCCTGCACCCCCTTTTGCCATCTTGTGTCACAAATGTCACAACACAGAGTGCTAATGTATTGGAGTGCATGTATCTAATCACACTAGGCTAATTTAAAGCTGACAGTTTGAACCAACACGTGTGTTTTTGGGATGGGAGAAACACAAATATAAACAGAAGGAGATCCTAAAAAAACACACATAGGTAGTGCCCAGACCTGGATTTAAAGCCAAGAGGCTTCTGTGCAAACCATTGTGTTGGCCTGCTGTCCATCATAAGTAGTAATAAGTATGATGAAACTGAAATTTAGAATTGTATTTAGAATTTACCAAGTAATCCAGAAATATAGCGTCATGTAGTATTCATTAGGAGTTGATTAAAGCAGGGGTGAACAACATCGGCCCCTCTGGGGCTGTGGTGGGTGTTAGTTTTTGTTCCAACGCAGTTGCTTAATAAGAAGTCAATTATTGCTGATGAAGCACCTATTGCTTAAGCAACATTCTTCTGCTTCATTGTAGTTGTCTGCTTGTTAAGATTTCTCACTCTTAATTGCTTATTTCAGTTATAAACATCTGCATTCACTGTTTCTAATTGCTCCTTATTAGCAATAATGTGTAGATGACAAAGGAACCAGCAGTTCTACATGTAACTTGTTTCCATTTACATCTGTATGTATTCACTGTGAATCATCTGGTTTAATAAAAGGAGGAAATTGAAGAGAAATAGTGAAGGACTGAGAATTATTCATCTGCCTAAGGAATCAATTCATTTGGATGATATCCTTGGAAAGGAAAAAAAAAAAAACTAGCACTAACAAGTCATTAAATGAAATAAGATCTGTTATTGGTAAGGATTGTTTTCTAATTAAGCAACTGGGGTGGAAGAAAAATGAACAGCCACTGCAGCCCTCCACCCCTGTAATAAAGGATAGAATAGGCTAAGATACGACTGGATAGGATAAACTTTAAAACAGGGGTCTCCAACTTCAGTCCTGGAGAGCTATGGTGGCTGTAAGTGTTCATTCTAACTCTTTTCTTAATTAGTGACCAGTTTTTGCTGCTAATAAACTAATTCCCTTTATTTTAATTGACTTTTTGTGAGACTCTGACCGCTGAATTGATTCTTTTTTCCTTAAACGGCACCTAAACATAAATTTGATGTGAAGTTGATGGGGCCTCAAACTCCAACCAACTTCACTTCATTCAGTTTCTTAATTTGAAGCCAATTCTCTTTGCTAAATTAAACCCATTATTTAATTCCATGGTGCTCATTCTGCCATGGCAGACATTTCCAAAACGGTTGATTTTCTTTTTTTAAGAGTGCTGTCAGAATGTTTTGTGGGCCTGAGCAGATCAACATTACTGAGGCCTTCACCTTTCTTTATTTTCAGTTATTGTGTGATGGACGCAGGTTGTTGTTTATGTGTTGGTACATTTTGTGTCTTAATATAGTTTGGTTGCTTATGTGCATCAATTAAAATTAAAGCAAAGAGTTAATTAGCAGCAAAATCTGGTCACTGATTAAGAAAAGGGTTAGAATGAAAACCTGCAGCCACAGTAGCTGTCCAGGACTGGAGTTGGAGACCCCTGCTTTAAAATCTCCAGAAGTACTGGACACGAATGTGAAAATCAACCAAGATAAGTGTAAGCATTGCATTGCTGTTTTCTGTCTCTAATGTATTGGTGAATTTAAGGAACTGGTAACAGTTAACACAAATAGAAATAAGACATATAAAATTTAAAAACAAATGAAATACATTCAGTCTATTCTTTTTACAGTGCCCTCCACTGAGGACAGCCTTAAAGCACCTACACAAATTTAAAACTATAGTGCACACACTTACAAATAATGTTAGACACACAATAAAACAGATTGAATCAACATGATTAATATAAACAGATCACAAAAATACAAATTTCTGTTAGCATTGTAATGAGATTTGTCCAGCTGATGACTCCAGCAAACAGGAAATAACATTGAAAGCATAATGAACATAATAAAGAAAATATACTTGCAGTGTTTCTCAAACATTAATCATTATTACTCTTCAACAGATAATAAAAAAGAATACTGGTAACTTAATATTAGAATCAGCTCTTGGTTGAGTATGTTTAATGAATGCTTAATTTCCTTCATACAAAACTAGGTCATCAATAACGCCATTCATTTGTCCCTTTATAGGCTAATGACAATGAGAGTAGATGCACTTGGGGCAATAGATTGCAAAACGAGGAATGGCCCTGAGGACTTGACCATTCGAGTAAGAGATCTGCATTGGTGCACCAGCAACCTATGCAGGGTTCTTGTTCTTGGTACCTTTGTGCTTTGTATCTTGCAAAAAAAAAAAAAATAATAATAAAACTCCATAAGAGGGAGAGATTCACACTCTACAGTGAAAGAACATCTACGTATGCCAATGTGGAAACAAAGGGGCTGCTAGGAGGCAGGAAAGTCTGTTATCTATGGCTCTGACCAGAAAATAAAACCACAGTTGATACAAGGGTAAGAAACAGGGTGACACCATGAAATTTATCTACAGAATGTCTTCAAGGAAACTAGATCCCAGGGTTAGGTTTCACGGTGGTGCAATGGTAGTGCTGTTGCCTTGGAGTAAGGAGAGCTGGGTTCGCTTCGCGGGTGCTCCCTGCGTGGAGTTTGCATGTTCTCCCCGTGTCTGTGTGGGTTTCCTCCGGGTGCTCCAGTTTCCTCCCACAGTCCAAAGACATGCAGGTTAGGTGCATTGGCGATCCTAAATTGTGCTTGGTGTGTGTGTGTATGCCCTGAAGTGGGCTGGTGCCCTGCCTGGGGTTTGTTTCCTTCCATGCACCCTGTGTTGGCTGGGATTGGCTCCAGCAGACCCCTGTGACCCAGTGTCAGGATATAGCAGGTTGGAAAATGACTGACTGACTGACGTTTCATTGACCATCTTCTTAGTGAGAGAAAGGAAAGAAAGAAATACAGACCTCATGGACAATAGGATGTGGCCCCAATCTAGCGATGATGTCACCATAGAAGATAGACATGTTGCCAGTCTTCAGAACACCAATGTTTGCATTGTTTTTTTCTCTGCTTGTCTATTTTTTTAACATCCTAAAGATGTATTTTACTCAAAAAGGTCCCTTTGTAAAGGTGCTCTGTGGTAGTGAGGGATGGTTTCTGTATTATGCTCAGTGCTCCTAAGACTGTGTCTAAATGTCCACAACCACACATTTGGATGGAGTGGACGAGTGCAATGGCCAAACCGACATGTTAAATTAATGGGTCATGTGACTAAATGGGCTTCACTTATACAGGTGGTAGGAACTTGATCATTCTAGAGATTTATTTCTGTTTGCATTTTTTTAAGATGGACTTTTTAAAAATTGTGGAGAATAAACAGCATTAAGTTAACTGACATAAAATACTGTCACTCAAAGAATATTAATTAGATTAGACTATTTTACAATTACCTCTAAACTTATTTGAAATCCAATGCAGAAATGAAAAACTTCGGCCTTGCAAGTGAAACTTCTAGTCTCAACTATTTCCATTTGTAAATGAATGTGACAGTGGCAATTGAAGAACAACAAAGCCCTGCAGTACTGAAATCTGCCCTGTTTACAGACGGATCATCTGTCCATTGATGCCAGGATAGTGCCCCCTATGATCCTGAACCGGATTGAGCAGGTTTAAAAATTGATAACTTGGACAGATGAATTCTGATTAAAGCATATGAGTGATCTAAGTTTTCTTTATCTCATTTTCTACATTAATGCATATCAATACCTAAAAATATTGTGTTTGAACAGTTAGTTGGAAAATATCAGAAGCTTTTATTGAAATAGGGAAAAGAAAAACCACATGTATTTTGCAAAAGACATTATATGGTAGAGTAGATTACTGAAGAAATGAAATGATTAACTTCAAATATTAAAATAACCAGCTGCACCACAAGTGCACTACCAGATTTTACTTTTGAACACCTGGGCATTGCTTTTAAGGGGCACTGCATTTCAGAAATAAACTAAACACACTTTGGTGGGTACCTGCATATAATTTGTTCATCATACTTGGAGAAATACAAGGAAGGATTATTCACAAAGAATCTTTCAGGCAGGAATAAACTGCTTATGGAAGAGATGCCATGCAGAATGATCTGCTAAACGTACCAGCCATATGGCGGCTTAATTAACAATGTATTCATGAATCTGTGTGGTGCGTAACCTTGGTGCAATTGCACTCTTTATGGCATAATAAGCAAAGAGCAAGACACGGCTTAATTTTCAGCCAGAGAGTCTGGGTTTATAAAATATGCGAGAATATAATTATATGGAAATGGTAATTAGCATAGATATAAGCATTAGGTAACAAGGAGAGTAAGGCAGTTAAGTATCTAGTGATTAAAGCTGATGGTGCTTCATGGCAACAATAGAGTCATTAGCTAACAATAATGCCCATGTCTAAAGATGTCATTTTAATTACACAGGATGTAAAATGGATACAAAAACAGTGTCATAGTCGCTATTTCCCAGTAACGACAGAACACGAGTCAGCAGTACTGTATTTACATCTAAAAACATGCAAAATTAGCCTTTTTTGTTCCTTTTCTGTTGGATACCATTTTTTAAAGTAGGTGGGACTGACAAATCCCTTCTTATTCCAGAAAGCTTGGCAGGAACCAAGTCTGGACAGGATTATAGTCCATTGCACAGCACAAACACATAAACCCCCATATTACCATCTAAGGTACCGTTAAGAACTGCACAACATATTGCCCATGACAGACTGAAAGTAATTATATAACAAAATAAAACAATGTCCTGAAAATTAATATGCAGTATGTGATCTAAATGTACTGTTAAGGATTACATTTGTTTATTTAATTTTGCTTCCTTGATGAAGATAGAGATTGTTGGGATCGACGTTTATAAAACTCCAGTTTATTCACGGGCAGCGCACCATCCTTGACTAAAAAAAGTGCATCCACATTTATCTTTAAGGCAGAAAATCTAAAGGCTCAGTAGTGTAGGCACCAGGGGCCACTTGACAGAAGAAGAGCTGCACCAATGCGCTAAACTGATCACTGTGCTGCCAAGAAGTGAGCTTTGGTTGTGGTTTATATCAGGATAGTTTGGGGTGAAAGATCTGCTAATGGGAAGCAGAGGCCAAGAAAATGAGAGGAGAGACAGAGAGAGAGAGAGAAAGAAGATAAGGGAGGGATGATGTGTGAGCCTCCCATAATGGGAGAACAAGGCCTACAGTGCCTACAAAATGTATTCACCCCCTTGAGAGTTTCTACATTTTATTTTAATTAAAGTGGATTTAATTTGTTTTTTGATACTGATGAACACAAAAAGACTCAAAGTGAAAACAGATCTCTGCAAAGTGGTTTAAACTAACCTCTCTATTATATTAAAGAGGTTTTCTATCATACAGTATATGCGTTATTCAGCCTTGACCAGTTCCCTCCACACAGCTCGCCCAATCACTCCTACTGCGCACATCCTCTCTCCGTACCACCCCGTGACACTCTTAGTGCTGCTAACTCACCCTTCAACACAGTGGGTTATAATGGGAAGGTAGAAAAGTAAATTACCTATTCAAGAACGTTGAATTTTACATTGCAATTGAAAAAGAGTGGCAAGAGCTGAGATTTTTATTTGCAAAAAAAAAATAAAAAGAGGTACAGACGGAGTAAAAAAAACGAATATGAGAGATGTTTGACACGTGGTTTTTCTTCCTCTGTTTTTTTTGGGCAGCTATAGTGAAATGCTCAAGTAACTGATTTTCTTTCAGTAATAAATAAGAAGCAAACCGTCTTCGTCCCACACCACGCATACTCTTCTATATACCATCCCTTTAAATACAATTGCTTTCTCTCACAAAGGAACACCCCAACGCCCTTCCAGCGGCTTAGCTGGGGTTAAGCCAGCAGTGGGTAGAGCCCCATAGTTCCAACTAAAAAACTAAAATTATACATTGAGTAAGCATTCACTTCCTTTAATAGGACACACCTAAATCATCACTGGTGAACCCAACTGATTTTAGAAATCACATAATTAGTTCAATGGAGATCACCTGTCTCTAGTCAAGGAGTTTTAGTTGATTGCAGTATAAATACCCCTATTGTCTGGTTGGTCCTGCTTCTGGTGATTCAGTATGGTGGGCTAACCTACAGAATAAAGACAAAACAAGACTCCAAGCAACTCTGTGGAAAGGTGATTGAGAAACACAAGTCAGGGGGCGGAAGCAAGAAAATATCCAAGTCAATCAACATCACTTGGAGTCCAGTTACATAAATCATACAGAAATGGAAAGAGTATGACACAGCCCAAAAACAGAGAGACCATGCAAGAAGAAGGCTAGTGAGGGAAGCTACCAAGAGATCTGTGATAACCCTGTAGCAAGGTTCATTGGCCGAGATTGGAGAGACTGTGCAGACAACAACTGTTGCCCAGGTGCTTCACCAGTCACTGAGAAGTCACATAACATATCGACTAGAGTTTGATGTATAGTACATGGGAGACTCTGAAGTCAGCTGGAATAAGGTCCTATGGTCTGATGCGACCAAAATTGATCTTATTGGCCATCAGACTAAATGGCATGTTTGAAAACAGTACATTATTAAAAACACACCATCCCCACTGTGATGCATTGTGGGTTCAGCATTATGTTGTTGGGATACTCCCATGCAGCAGTTCCTGGAAGGCTTGTAAAGATAAATAATTACTACAAAATGATGAGAAATCTTGGAGGAAAACCTAATGCAGTCTGCAAGAAACGTGTGTTAGGACAACAACAGCTTTAACATCCTGAAGTGGCCAAATCAGAGTCCGGATCTCAGTCCAATCGAGAATTTCTGGATGGATGTGAAAAAAGCTTACTCATGAAGTTTACTCATGATCCCCAACCTTAGAGTAAAGAATAGAAAAAAATTTGTGGTGTCCTAATGTGAAAAGCTGAAGGAATCCTGTGGACACAGACTCGAGGCTGTCATGGCTGCCGTGACTTGAATATTTATGTTATCAATTATTTTGTGTTTTGTATTTGTAGTTAATTTAGACCACTTTGTAAAGGTATGTGTCCACTTAGACGTTAAAATTCTGTTGATTAGTGTCAAAAAAAGCCAAATTAAATCAACCATGATTTGAAGTTGCATAACAATAAAATGAGAAAAATTCTAAGAAGGGGTGCCCAAGACGTTGATTGAGATTGACCGGTAGATCGCAAAGGGAGTGCAGGTAGATCGCATTGCATTCAAAAAAATTTTTTTTAAACATTAGTCTATCATATATCCTCCTTATGGCATTTGCCACTTGATTGACAAACAGGGCAGCCAGTCTGAGATCTCTTTTCTTCTAACACACTGGTCATCCCGCATGCACGATTAAACATGTGAGCTAGTGCAAAACTCCAGCTGTGATCTAGTTAGCCTTCCAATTTATATCAACTGAAAAAGGGATTTAAAAAAAAAAAATGTTTGGGGAGGGTATGGGCTGGATGTGGAATTGGAAGAGAATTTTTTTTTCTCACAATTTCACAATCAAAGTATGTTTGTCTGATCTATCATTGCTATTCCAAAGAAGGAAAATGTGGAAAGGCACTTTCAAACTGTTCATTAAAAACTACAAAACTGACTTCCTTCCGAAAAGCGATCTGAGAAAGAGAACGGAGAGGGAACTTGAATTGCAGTTAATCGGACAGCCGTCATTTTTCACTCGGCTGAATTCAAAAGCAAAGGCAGACACACCGAAGCATCGTTCCGGGTGAGTCACTCGATCATTAAGCATAAGAAGTCCTTCCAAGAGCTACCTCCTTGACTGCATTATTCGGCTCTACTTATTTATGCAAGTCAGCCTTTTCCCACATAAAGATGATTAAATCCATATACTGTAGTGACCATAAATGTATTGAATTGTTATTGTGCCATAAAGGTTATTCAGTTATGCAAGGTACGACAACATATATTTTATGTGTAAAGTATGTATGTACTGTATACTGTATATATATAAGTTATATATATATATATATATACAGTAATCCCTCGCTATATCGCGCTTCGACTTTCACAGTAAGCATATCTAAATATATATCACAGATTTTTCACTGGTTCGCGGATTTCTTCGGACAATGGGTCTTTTAATTTATGGTACATGCTTCCTCAGTTTGTTTGCCCAGTTGATTTCATACAAGGGATGCTATTGGCGGATGGCTTAGAAGCTACCCAATCAGAGCATTTATTACATATTAACTAAAACTCCTCAATGATATAAGATATGCTTCCCGTGCGGTGCTTGATTGTTTGCTTTTCTCTGTCTCTCTCACCCTCTCTGACATTCTCTGCGACTGACTGAGGGGGTGTGAGCAGAGGTGCTGTTTGCACAGAGGCTGTTTGCCTAGAAGATACGGACGCTCCTCTACAAAATGCCGCTTTATCGCGGTGCTTTGGCATACTTAAAAGCACGTATTGATTTTTTGATTGTGTGCTTTTATCTCGCTCTCTCTCTGACATTCTCTGCTCCTGACACTCACTTCTTTGAAGAGGAAGATATGTTTGCATTTTTTTAATTGTGAGAAAGAACTGTCATCTCTGTCTTGTCATGGAGCACAGTTTAAACTTTTGACTAAAGGGTGTTATTTCATGTCTAGAGGGCACTAATAATGTTAACAGGGTGGGAGAGTTTATAAGGGCTTAAAATATATAAAAATAATCATACAAACATATGGTTTCTACTTCGCGGATTTTCATCTATCGCGGGGGGTTCTGGAATGCAACCCCCGTGATCGAGGAGGGATTACTGTATATATAATTTTTAATGTAGGTAGATCATTTTGACCTGGTCATTTTAAAAGTAGCTTGCAAGCCGAAAAAGTGTGGGCACCCCTGTTCTAAAGGATGAATATTATTTATGCTGTATTAGAACATAAGAAGAAGAAATTTGACTAACAAGAGGAGACCATTCAGTTCATCAAGCCCATTTGTTCTGCTAATAGCTGCTAATATTGTACCTGCTGGTATTAACATATATGGAGTGGCCTTTCTATTAGGTATACCTGATCGTTAATGTATTATGTCAGGGTGTCATGTTTGAAAGTCGCATCAGGTAAGCACAATGTGGGGGCCTGCTTATGTTCTATTTATACACAGCCTTGCTAGGCATCATTATCCAGTCCCCAAGCCAAATTAAGCCAAATTAAAAAACAAATGCTGTATAATAATAAAATGTTTTCCAAGGTGGTGAATTCTTTTTATAAGTTGTGACCCTGGGTATCAGCAAGGTTTGCTTTTGTTCATTTGTAATATAATATGTAATATAATAAGCTGTGGCTTCTTTGGCATTATTCTCGTCCCATACAATAGCCAGCTCTGACTAATCTAACCCTAAATATTTTTGGGGTGTAGAAAGAAACATGCACACAGGCATGTGGACAATACACCAACTTCACACAGGCAGCAGCTGGGCGCTGGAGTTAAAATGAAGATCTTGTACTTACTATTGCATCACCACACCACTCTAGAGAGTTGTAAGTGACAGAAAATAGAACACCATTTTGCTGTTTTATTTATGTTGTTGTTCATTGAATGATGCTGCTATAGTAAAAGTCTGAATATTCTTGTAAGCTAGCACCTGAAGGTCACATAAAAAAATCTAAAAATGACAAAAAGTAATTGTCCATGATATCAAGTAAATTTAGAAAATCAAAGTCTCCCAAAAGCACATTGTTTCTTTTCAGCCACATCCACTCAAAGTGAAAACACACAGAACTAGAAAGGCAAGGAGAAAAGAAAGATCTTATTATTATCCTTGTCAATCTACTCAATGACTGGAGAGATCCGTGTGTTGTTAATCTTTCTAGATGAAATTAAGCACCCCAAAATGACAGCTGTTAAGGCAAGCACCATTTGTTTGCTGCTTTTCATTCGATGTGATGAATGTGTATTCCAAAAAGCATGAAAATATAAAAGAAATAGCAAAAGCCACATTAAGACCTGGGGGGTTTGCATTCATTCAGTGGCAAGTAACCCTTTACACATAACACATCATTCTGTTCCTTTTGGTACAACAGCAGCAGTCCACTTTGGCTTTACACTCTTTTAGAAAGGTTTTGAGTAAAACAAATTTATTTAGGTATAATATTATATGGATGATCCCTCATAATCCATAAATGAATGAAGCGGATTTGGGAAGCCAATAATAGAATGTTACAAACATATATCCATACAATTACTCACCCATTCAATTCTTAGACCTGCTTTTCCCAGTACAGGACCGCAAAAAACAGAACCTATCCTCACAGTATTAGACAAACTGCAGGAAGCGACTCTAGAATACACGCCATCCAGCAGGCCATGCCTGAATTGAGCTCAGCCAGGAGTACCAAAGTGTGCATCTTTTGAATGTGGGAGGAAACTGGAGTACCCAGAAACATATTACATGAAAACAAGAACTTAGAATATCCTGTGGTGAGTCGCTGGGGCTGCAACCCGGCCGGGATGCCTGGAAGGACCGGAAGGTGGCATGTGCGTCCTCCGGGCCACGAGGTAGCAACCATCCCTGGATCAGAGGAGGACCACGGGAGAAGAACAAGGAGGCTTACGCCTATTGGGATCCGTGGCCACCGCCAGGGGGTGTCCTGAGTCTCAGAGGGCCTGGGACTGATGTACTTCCGCCACACCCGGGAAGATGGAGGTGGATCTCTCCAGGGATGCCCGGACTGCTTCCGAGTGCTCTTCCGCCATACCAGGAAGTGACGTCGGAGGGAGCACCTGGAGCACATCCGGGTGAGAATAAAAGGGCCCGTCTTCCTACAGTCTGGGAGCTGGAGTCGGGAGTGAGAGCGGGACAAGGCTGCCGTGAAGAGAGGAAAAGGCGGCCCAGGGACAGTGAGAGAAAGGCCTAGGAGAAAGGTGATTGGGGCAAGAGGCACAGTGTGTTGTGCGGGACTGAGTTGTGTGTTGTTGACAAGAAAATAAACGGAAGTTTTATAAGGATGCGGTGTCTGTCTGATGGTGTCCAGGCAAGTCTCACAATCCATTGACCTGCTAAACCCAGCAGCATCAACGACCACTGTGACATCATGATACCAAAATCCATAGATCATCCATTCATTTTCTCAATCATTTTATGGAAGGAATCAACACCAGACAGCTTCCAGGTTAATTTGTTGGCACTCTCACATACAAACACCAATATGTACTCAGACCAGAATCAACACTTAACATAAAAATCTTCAGATACCCAGAGAAAAGTCACACTGAAAATTTCAGACACACAGAGACCAGGCAAGAAACTGATTCTACATTCTCAGTGATGCCATCATGCCACACTCACTCACACAGAGAATATATTTATTTATGTTTAGAATGAATCTGTACACTTATGCTCTCATTTTTGTTTTGTTCCTAATAGGTATTTCAGATTTTTGTTCAAATCTTTTGAATGCTAGGCTTTGCCATTCATATATCCTTACAGTTTTAATAACATGGTAGCAAATCACTTAGAATCACACCTAGTAAAAGATAAAGATATTGTAAAAAGACAATTAAAAAGCAATTTTGTTGTTCAGAAATATAAAGAAATATATAATATTTTCATGATTTTGGCTGATTAAATATTACCATAACATTATATAATATAATATTATCCTGCCCACATAATTCAATTCATATTCTTGGAGGCTGGATCCTCTCCCAGCAGTCCTGAGCACAAGGCCGGAAACAGCCTTGGACAAGATGCCAGTCCATTACAAGGCCCTCTCACCTATGCAACCTCATTCACACAGGGAAAATGAATATAAAGGAGCACCTTTGGTGATGAGTTAAACAGGAGCACCTGGTGGAAGTCCTCATAGACATGAATTTAATGTGCATAATCCATATGGACAATGAATGGGGAAGGGATTAGAATCAAGGATGATTTTCTGAGGTTGCAGCTCTCTCCGTTACACTAACATTTTGCCATATCATATCATAGGACTGCATGGTAGTGCAGTGGTAGCACTGCTGCCTTGCTAGAAGAAGACCAGGGTTCTTGTCTCAGGTGCTCCCTGCATTGAGTTTTCATGTTCTTTCCACATCTGCATGGGTTTCTTTCCACTGCTCCAGTTACCTAACACAATTCAAAGACAGTCAAGTTAGGTAGTTTGGTAATGCTAAATGAACCCTTGATGTGTTTGTGCATGTGTGTGTGTGTGTGCTGGTGTCCTGTTCACGTGTTGTTCCTGTCTTACACCCTACAATTGCTGGGATGGGTTGCCGGTGCCCTGCGATTCTGCTTGGGATAAACAGGATAGGAAGACAGATGAATGAATAATGTAATATATAACATATTCCCAATCTAGTGCTGCTTCATCTCAGTTAGGCAACTGGGATTCACATCCTGGGTGCCCATTGTATGGAATTTACATGTTCTCCCCATATCCATGTGGATTTCTTCTGCATGCTTCAGTGTCCTCCCACAGTCTAAAGACATACATATTAGGTGAATTGGTGTTACTAAACTGGCCCTAGCATGTGTAGGTGTGTGTGTGTTTGACCTGAAACACTGCCCTAGATAAGCAGGTCAGTAAGAAGGACAAATGGATATTCCAATTCAGGGCCATGAGGCATGAAACTGATTACAGCAACATCAGGTGCAAGGCAGGAACAAGCCCTGCACAGGACCAGTTTAGAACTAGCAACTCACATAACTTTCAAATCTTTAGGCTGTTGGAGAAAAAAAACCTAGAGAACATAAAAAGTTCATACAGACAGCTAAGTATAAGATGTTAAACCAGGATGCTGGATCCAGGGGGCTGCAAACTATGTAATGCTAGAAACATGCGGACCACCAGTCCCGCCAAGATCAAGGTTCTAGACCCAGTAGTTTGTGATCATCAGCAGGTTGCTGCACCACATGAGCTTAACACTCACAGGATGCTGGAGCTATCACTCTTCTTCTTCCTACTAGGTAAATGGTGTCTGCAATTCGCCTTACCTTTAGCAGATGTTCCTCTCTTCTTGTTCTTTTCTCTTTGCTATGTCATATTCTCGATCAGTTTGATTATGTGGTTTAATGTAAAAAAAAACACAAAACCCAAGAACTTCATGGAGGGTGCAGCCATCCATATGTCACAAGTACTACCAGATTGTGTGCAACCAATGCCCGTAAAGTTCCTGTTCTTTTTGCTATTACATAAGCAGCTTCTGCAATTTGCCTCACTTTCAGCAGATGTCACCGCTTTTCTGTTTCTCTCTGCCATGTCACCTTCTCTAGCAGTTTGTCTATGCAGGTTTCCATAAGAAACATATGAATCTTAAAAACCTTGCATGGGTTGCCGCCAGCCAGATTGTTTGCTTCACCAACCTTAATCATGCCATAAGCTTTTAATTAAGACCAAAATTAAGGTTGTAACCCCAGTGGTTTGTGAGTAATCACATGATAGACAGACACAACCCTTACCATTTTATTTAATACTAGTTGTGCTACTCATCTAGAGGGGTTGAAATCTGAGTGATCAATGCAGATCTCAGCGTTAACATTTGCAGTGGACCATGCAATTCATATGTCTCTGTTATATGTCATTTGGTATGGGATTCATAAAAACCATGTTAATGTTTGTGATGCACCTTCTATTGGAATAAAATATGCAATGTTTTTTATTTCTAAAAATATTTATGATGTGCCCTCTGTTGGAATGATAGAGACATAACAGCCTAACTGTCACGCAGACATCCTTTTATTATGGTGGATAATATAATATAATATAATATAATATAATATAATATAATATAATATAATATAATATAATATAATATAATATAATATAGCTTCTGTGTTTTGGATGAAAAAATTCAAAGCATTTAAAAATGATAGAAATAAAAGTGGAAATTATTTTTTTTTCTTATGATTACAGCAGTGTTACCTAATGCAGAATCAAAACAATTTTTCAATTAGAATTTTTTTTATTTGAAAACAATTGAATAAAAGACAAGAAAAAAAAACCTGCAGCATAACAGACTTTGATGCCGTGTGCTTGTTGAAGTTGCGTTCCGAGTTTCAGTTGCCGTATCTAGCTTGTCTTTTAAGGTGTGCTTTATCTTCTACGGCACATTCGTCGTGATAATGAAGAAGCAGCAGACTTGATTAAGACAAGTCCCCTTTAACCTCTGCGTCTGGCTGCTTTTGTGGGCCCCTTCTTGACAGAGCATGAGAAAAGGCAAATTGAACGCCAGCTGCCGTTATGAATAGAGTTCCCTGCTCCTGGGTCTCTACTGTGCATCTGTCCAATGGCAGCCAGTGAAGACAATGTCCAGCAGCTAAATGAATAATTCCATGTCAGAGCACAGAATTATAGCACATACCTCATCATCTTCTACTTGATCCTACAGGGAAAAAAAAAAAATCAGTTGTGATTAAAAAAAAAACCTGGCAAGCTTGCAGGAAGCCCGCAGAAGTGTGCATGATAATGGCATTGACCTTTTATATTTAAAGCACTGGTAGCACATGTAAATAAAATAATTAACTTGTTATGCCACTCTACGTCTTTTAGGATTGACACGCACAACTATTCATTTCCTTTCGGTTTCTTAAGGAGGAGTCCAGATGACTCTATTAATTGATCGCCCTGCTGCTTCCTGGTTTTGTTTTCTTTGACGTCCGTGTGATGCCTCTGTGACACTATGGAGGAAGGCTGATTAGTGTGGAAAAATGGGGAGCGGAGTCCCTGGGGAAAGATGGACTCTATGGGCCGAGTCTTGCTGATAAATCCAGATGGAAATTCTGCAGGTCTGTAGACTGAATGCACTGCAATTATGAACATTCCTGCCTTTTTCTGTGGTCTTTAGCCTATCACTGGCAAGCAGATGGTCACTTGCAAAGCTTCAGCCCTGTTTTCCAGTGTGCAGGAGCCTGAGATACGCATAATAGTGCATTAAGAGCTATCTGCCTGGAAATACTGCTTTATGGTGCATAACGTTATCTCAGTCTGCTGATTCTATAGTATGGGTTTCCTTAAAATGCTTCCAAGAATAAAAATAAATAAATAAATATAAATATTATGGTCCTCACATGTTTGTTGACTAGTAAATGCTTCTTGTTCTCTTTTAAACTTATTTAATAAAATCTGCATTTATTTTTCCAAATGAAAGGAAAAGATTGTGATGGAAAATCATTTATAAAATTTCTTTTAAAAACAGCACCCACTGAAATATGGAGGAGTGCAGCTGTAAGCTTATTAAAACATCTTCTAAAGTAAATGAAGCACACAGTTCCTTATATTATCAAGCAGCGAGGGGATGGTGTGACAATTATGAATTGCCTCATCTTCCTCATTTCTGCTGCCTTGTGCAGAATGGAACACTCATTCAAGGAATGAAAATCTTACCTCCTCTCTATAGGTCTCCTTTAGCAGCAATTTTTTACATTTTTCCTGCACGTCATTCATTCTGTGTACTACAATGCCATTTACCATTCTCTCATATTTTTTTTTTCCACATAGCATAACCCACTCTCTATGATGAGACGAATTCATAGTTATCCTTATGAATGACTGCACTCCTCCGCTCCAACCTTCCAGTTTCACACCCACAGCGTGATTTAGTATCCGTCAATTTAGATAATCTTCATATTTGTGGCAATGCCTGTAGCCCATGTTCATACAGTATACGTAGTACCCGTGGGGCTCAGTGGAAGGCTGAGCAGGGATATGTCATTATTTGTCATAGTATTGTTTGAAGCTGTCTTCTTGAAAGAAACAACTAAAACAGCAATAGCAATATAAACGTAACCCTTTACATACAATTAAATAAAGCATCATATGTTCAAAAAAAGAGAATGAACACTTGTATGCATATCTGGTTCTTCAATATGGAGATTATTCGCTCCAAAATGCAATACAATCCAATGTGTTAACAAGATTGAAATGTAATGCATATGCACGCAGTGCATTTAATTTTGGCACGGTTTAATTGTGTCACAATTAAAAACATCTCAAGCAAATGATTGATTGCTTTTCACTACACCCCACAGTTTTTTGGTCAGTTTGAAATGCACACAAAAAGCACATCGCATTCTCATTCCTGTCAAGAGACCACGTGTCATAGCTAAAAGCAAGGCAGCTTGAGTGTATTGCACTTCGATTCAAGACCATGCTTTAATTGTGTCAAATCTAAAAGTAATCAAATGACCAAATCAGTGCAAAAAGATGGCGCAAGCGGCAACAACGGTTGGGGGAAGAGGAGATTCAATCACAGGTGTGCTCTGCTTGGAAAGATGGCGACCAGAGAGTTGATAAGGCAGACGAACGGCTATCTCATCGAATGGGTGGAAGCTGGCAATCTAAATGACAATCTCATTCTCTTTAAAAATACAGAGGGGATGAATAAAAAGCTACAAAGAAACCAAGCTCGGTGACGTGAACAAATGTTCACTATATTCTGTATTTAGTTAAACTTACTATCAACACACACCTCGGAAATTTAACAGCACTGCGTAATTTAACATGTACAAAAAGCAAACCACTTGGACAATGTAACATTCCCCTGCAATGGACTAGCACCCTGTCTAGGGTTGTTTCTGCCTTGCACACCATGCTGCCTGGGATAGGCGCTAACACTCCCTCGTGACCCTGGTCTGGATTACACGGGTTAGAAAATGACATGACATGACAACTTAACATAAGAGTAAACTTTTTCAGCGAGACCTAAAGCATATTTTTTGCCTTTTCAGTTAACCCCTCCACAGTCCATACTGACTAAAGTTATGCTCGCCACCAGAGTACAGAAACGCTCAGATGTGAAACGCCTCTTGCCACGCCTGTTGATGCTGATTGGTCAGTTCATTACTTTTAGTTTTGCAGCTTTTTCCGGATGGTTATTCAATAAGTATACATCAAATTAGGGGTTTTGAACTTCAAGAAATCTAAACATAACATTGTTTTTTTCATTTTATTGTGAAATAAAAAGTAGAAAAAAATGTATCATCTTGCCACAGGGTTATACTGTATATGCTTAATTACGAGTGCCATCATAGATTGCATCAGCCATTGTCATATCGATCTACCCCAGGCCCAATAGGGAATACATGATGTATGACCTCTCCAGAAGGACCATATAAAAAGTGACGCACCCATTACTTTTGTATCTGAGTTTTGAATAAAAACAGTATTGGCACACGAATCTAATTCTTCTTAAAAGACTTTCTGGTATTTAAAATTGTTTTTTTTAGATTTTTATTTTACTTTGCATTTTGAATTTGACAATTGATCTGCCATCTTTGATAATGATTCTGATGCTTAATCCCGACTATATTTTGATCCCCTGACCCCCTTCATAAAAAATACACTGTCTCATCTGAGTTAGTAAAGAAGTATATAGGCCAAGGGTGGGCAAAGTCATTCCTGGAGGGCCGCAGTGGCTGCAGGTTTTTGTTCCAAACCCAATTGCTTAATAAGAAGCACTTATTGCTCTAGAAACACTTGTGCTTCATTTTAGTTATGTCCCTTATTAATATTTTGAACCCTTATTGCTTATTTAAGTTTTAAACAGCTGCATTCTCGGTTTTTAATTGCTCCTTATTAACAATAAAATGCAAATGACAAAAGAAACCAGCAGTTATCCATTTTGCTTGTTACCCTTTACACCTGTGTGTATTTATCTTGCACTATTTGGTTTAATTAAATACTTGGAAGGAAAGAGAAGAGAAAAAAAGTGAAAGACTTCAAAGTATTTGGATGATATCCTTAGAATGGAAAAAAAAAATCAAGGATATGAGAATGACTTGACATAGCAGAGTTAAAGCACTAACAAGCCATGAAATGTAATTATTGGCAAGGATTGTTTTCTAATTAAGCAACTGGGTTGGAACAAAAACCCGCGGCCACTGCGGCCCTCCAGGAATGACTTTGCCCACCCCTGATATAGGCTAAGAGCCTAAGGGCAGTCTTTCAGCAGCAATGTCACCTTGAGTGGCTTGAACCATAAAATACAGGGTGGCGCAGGGATTCAGGAAATTTTCAAATGAGGTTCAATGCACGAATAAATACATTACAAAATTCATTTAATGAAGAAATGCATTGTACAGGATATGCGACTAATTGATGGTAATCAATATTCATTTAATAGTCATTTGACGTTTTTAAGAAAACATCATGAAAGTGTTTTCCATTTCTCCGAACACATTCTGACAGCTGTTGTGAAAATTCTGCATTGCTTGATGTAACATGTCAAGAGGAATGCCAGCGATTTCCTCTTCAATCCTCCTTTTCATTTCAGCAATGGTTGCAGGATGTGTGTGGTACACTTGGCTTTTAAGATGTCCCCACAGAAAAAAAATCACAAACAGTGAGATCTGGGGATCTCGGAGGCTGTGGCATGTCACCATTGCGAGAAATTACACGTGTTCTAAACAATTATCGAATAGCTGCCATCGATTGTCGTGCAGTATATGAGATGGCTCCATCTGAGGACTTCTTTTTTAAGTCTGAATCCATTTCTTCGAAATTTCTCACCTGTGTTGTAATGGGAGGAGCAGACTGGACATGATCATGACGTCCTAACTGAAAAGATGCCAAAATTTCCTTTGTGCTGCAGTCACACTATCACGATTCTTATAAAAGAATTTCACATCAAATGGTCATTGTGCTACACTCTACTGTTCCACTGGTGATGAAGGCAGGCTCTGTTGTAGGCATGGAGCTGGACAGTTTGACAACCATGGCAGAGTGATGGGTGCTGAGCAGGTTTCTGTCAATCATGGAGAATCCACTGCATCCACTGAACAGGATCATCTCCAGACAGAGGAGCAGCTTCAGCAACAAATTGCTGTCACTGTCCTGCTCCTGAGGAGATCTTTCCATCCTCCACACTATGCGACTCTTGGGTTCCACCCCTTGGGTTAAACGTTAACATTATACAAAGTTATTGTCTGTTTTGCCTGCATTTTTATCACTCTTTAATATAATATCGTTTTTTATCAGTATGCTGCTGCTGGAGCATGTGAATTTCCCCTTGGGATTAATAAATTATCTATCTATCTATCTATCTATCTATCTATCTATCTATCTATCTATCTATCTATGGGGAGGTCCAGATCTAATTATGCAATTTTCATTACGCTATAACTTATTAAGTTTATTACAATACATAGAAAGTCACCCGAGTCCATCGAGAAGTGTGCGAACTGACGACATGAAGAATCGTCTTCGTGCCGAACTGGAATCTTCCCCACATAAGTCAAAGTCATCCAGATGATCTGGATCTGCATAATTAGATCTGGACCACCCTATATCTATCTATCTATCTATCTATCTATCTATCTATCTATCTATCTATCTATCTATCTATCTATCTATTATATAGTGCCTTCCACACTGTCATCTATCTATCTATCTATCTATCTATCTATCTATCTATCTATCTATCTATCTATCTATCTATCTATGTATGTAACTAAAGGCATGGAGTTCTAAACGAGGTTGCATTGGTCCCAAACAACTGCCGACGCCCCAGGGTCGCTAACACCTAGTTCCAAAATTTCCCATTTCCCTGTGCCACCCTGTATAAGTAACATAGGAAAATGCATCATACATAGACGCTAAATAATAATTAAATGGAACGATATTAATAAAATTTACATAATTTCAGTAAACACATCAAAAATAGTAGTTTAGAATAAATAAAGAAGGTGGAAAGTAAAATAAGCATAAGCCATGAAACACACCCTGGCTGTAACACAATATTGTGAGGTTACTTTTAGTGTAATGTAATTATTGAGTACATACTGTATTTCTTAACTATATGAGTGACTATTACATAATTCATTTTCTCTTATATTTAATTTTTGGTAAGCAACATTATTTATTTATTTATTTTTAATCTATTTTTAATTTTAAAGTTAATTTACCTCAAGTAGCAGGAGAACTGAGCTAGGGTGCAACTGTTTGCTGTCAGGAGAGGCTGCAGGATGAGTCAAAGAGAAAAATATACCAAATATGCAAGCTGAAGTGAACACTCTCAGGGTGAACTTGAAACAGGAAATCAACTTGAACAGTTGAACAGATTGTTAAAAAAGACAAGTTAGAAAATTCACCAAAGCTTTTCAACTGGATGTTTTGAAGAATGCTGTATTTGAAATATCTTAACAAAAACTGAACTTGAAGAATATGTGTGCCAAATTTCAACAAAATCAGGCCACCGTGAGCTAAGTTCTTTCATGTGAACAGACAGACAGGTGATCACAGTAGGTGCTTTTAGGCATTATATTCAAAAGCATCTGAAAAGGTGTGCTTACTTCTACATGAGTAAGTAAATATGGTGTAATGAGAAAGCAAATACTCCCAAACCTTTAATATACACTAAGGGGCCACTTAATTAGGTACACCTATCTGGTGGTAGCACCGATTTCATCCTCCAGAACAGTCTGAATGTTTCAAGGAATGGCTTCAGCAACCTTCTGAAAACATTCCACAGGGATCTGAGTCCATGTTGACTCAATTAGAATCATAAGGTTCTCACAGACTTTTGGCCATACATTTATGCTAGGAGCCTTCTGTTTTATCCCATCCTAAGGGTATTTGGACCAAGATAGGGGGACAGTGCAGGCCATAAGTGGCTAACATTTTTACAGTTTCTCAAAGCACTGGAAACTTATCACACAAACTGAAGGCTGATTACCATGGGACTTAAAAACTGCACTAAATCACAAACAAAACGTTCTAAGGTCCTGCTTTGCCTTTCAGTATTCCCGCGATACATGATACTCCTGTCCAGCTGGACCAGCTTGGCTGTTTACCTAAAATTTGTCAGTTGTTTAAGGGTTAAAGCATCTCTCTAATAATTTGCTTTATTTAGTCTAAATAATATTAAGTCATGAATTGACCAACTACATCTGGCAAAGCAATTTTTGGTGGTTGAATAGTGGCAAAAAACAACCTTTCTTTGTTAGGTCAGGTCACATCAGATTACTGCTAGCCTTGAAATGAGATTCTGATGTTAACATTTGTGAACAGATATGACAATTTTAAAGGAATTTGTATACTTTGTCACAGCACTGTACATCTATTCATAAAAGCCACAATACACTGACCTAAAAACATCACAGTTCTGTTAGTTTTTCTTCACACACTGGATAATAAGCAAGTGCATACATTCATTTTTTAGTAGATTTTTAGTTTTGCTGGTAATATCGCTGCATTTCTGACAGAATTAACTTGGAAGTGCACATTGTTGTTCTTGAAGTTTTAACACTGAATAGATTAATTATCAACAGATGTATAGAAGAAAGACTACTCAGTATGCCATATGAACTGAAGGAGCATTTAAAGTGGACAAAAAGTTAAGGACATTTGTGCGTTTTTCCTTTAATGGTAAAAACTCAACCTTGGGAATAATCAAAAAACTTTTTGCTGCTGAAATACAAAACTGGTAAAGTATTACATGTTTCACATTTTGTTCCACATCATGCAGAAGTCAGTCAATACCATTTATACTCATTCTGAGTTTCCAAATGTTGCAAAGAGATTACAAGGAGGGTGGTTTGCTAGCTAAGTAAAGGGCAGCATATAAATTATGACAGACAGGGTGGTTTAGTGGATAAGCAAGTTACTCCTGAACACAAGCCTTTTGGTTCAAACCTCACCCTTGACTTGTTGTGTCACTGTGAGTAATTTCTTATGCTCTAACTGTAAACAATTTAAAAATATACACCTATAGTTATAAAGTGTCTTGGAATGATGGTCATTATAAAAAGTCACTATATAAATTAAAGGTTGCTTGTGCAATCTTTTGCACATTCTTATCAGTTGATGCCCAGCTGATTAGATGGACAGATTAAGGAATAGATGGAAAGGTGGCTGACTGGATGCTTTGCCCAATGAAGAAAGAAAAGCAGTATGTGTGTATGCATTGCATGGAAGAACGAATGAGGAACATGAACAGATGAATAAATGATTGACAGGCTGAATGCATGGATGGACGGATCAACAAATAAGGAAATTGATGAACAGATGAATGGATGAATGGATTGATGGATAAGAAAATCTGATAGACAAAGTAGCAGTATTAATAGTAGTATTGTCACCAGTGTATGGATGACAGATGAGCTTCTGACTGGCAAAATAAATTGACCATCAAATAAAGTTAATTAATACATGCATAGATGGATGGATCGGAAAAATGGAAAAGTGAATGAAAACATAAATGGGTGTCTGGCTAATCCACGAATAATAAATCTAATGTAATGGTATGGTGTGAGGATAGATACTATTGTGGCTTAGGAGTACCAATGCTCAAAAGTCTCAGACTTCCAGAAATGCATAATGGAGAGGAAACCGTCCAACCTAGCTTGTAATGTGGCCAAACACAGGACTTTATTTTCATAAAAATGCTCTATCAAACAGTGAAGCTCTGTAGAGCTCAAAATGCATGAAGGACTTGCCTATACAATAAGGCAATCCATAACAAACACAGTCCCAGAAGATCATAAATCTATATATATCAAAAAGCACAGAGGAAACAGAAACTCACTTAAACTCCCAAGCGCATTCGATTGAACTACCAGGAACTGCATGAGGTCCCCAGATTTATAGGTTGGCTGTTCCTGGTGGTGACTGGCAGGTGACCCTGCCTCTCAGGGGACAACCCACAAAACACAAGGAAACATGACCAAAGGATAGGTACATTGAAAAGATGAAAAACAAAGAGTAAAAATAATAAACACAAGCAATATTAATGTAAATAAAGGAATCAAAAATGGACAAAAAGGACATAAAACAAAGATTTGAACCCCAGCCAGGGGAAGTAATCCTGGCTGAAACAGAACAGATGTACATGACATGAACAAATGAGGGAAAAGTATGGATAAACGAGTGGACACATGGCTGCCTACGTTGTGGGAATAATTAATGAATAAGAAAGGTGGATGGATGGATGGATGGAACAGAAAATGTTTAATTGCCTGACTGGATGGATTGCTCCATGAACAATGAAAATCCTTGGGTGTATGAGTTGGGGAAATACACAGATGAATGAATAAATGGATGGCTGGCTGCAAAGAGAGACAATTAAACATGGAAAACTGATGGATAGATGGGTGAGGAAGATGGATGTATGAAATAATGGGTGGGTGGTTAGCTTTATGGATTCATCAATGGATGTGCAAAAATACTGTTAAAGGCATGTGGCTGGATGAGGAGGTGGCTACAATGAACTGTTAGATGAATGGATTGATTGTTGATTGTTCCTTGGCTGCCTAAATTAATTGTTCAAAGAGTAAAGAAAAGAAACAAAATTAGAGAAGGATAAAGGCTCTTGGGTGCTTTAAGTAGAAGTATTTTCATTGTTTTCTGGGTAAATGCAAAACAGCAAACATTTACTGAATATTATTGTGTCTTAGCCCAATAGAAGTAAATTAATTTTATGCAACAAATCCTGGTTCCACAATTTCCATTTTCTTTATTCTTCACCTCATTACCCATCACTATTAGCACTTTTTATCCATGTACCCCACGACGCTATTGACCCTTAAAGGAGCCTTGTTTATTTTAAACTGTAACATGCCAACATGGGTTCATGACTCAAAAACTTCATTCTACCATTTAAAAAACTGAAAGAAAAGGAAAGCAACTGAAACACATCTACATACTTAAAGGTTGTTTTCATATTAATATGACTTTATGGTTTATAGCAGGACAAAGAAACTCAAGATCCTGAACCATTAGAAGATCAATGTAAATGAATAAGTAATGTGTATTGAGTTCTTTTTTTTTTTTGCTGACTGGTTAATCATTTTTTATTGGCATTTAATGAGCCTTATTCACAAAAAAACAGGCAATACCAAAATGTAATGATTCTCCAGCAATAAATCTATGTCTTGTCAAAAACTTAAACACAGTTTACTGCAGTGAGAATATTGAAAACCAGTAAATCGTTGTCAGCATACAGCTCTCATATCATACTTCTTTCTATTTTCCATGTTGCAGTTCTTTGAACTCTCACAAATGCAACGCGCTGCCATCTCAAATTTTTAAACTAAAGTTTTGTCTTATCTTTATGTTTATATTTTAGTTTTAGCCTGTTCAATTCCAAACATTGACTCAAAACAGAATTTTCATTCTTAGAGTATTACCTAAACATTTTGAACTCCTTGCAAGATACAACAAAAGTTGCACTTTACTTCAGTAAGATGTTACTCAGGAGAGAATAAGCTTAGCAAAATTACCTCAATAGATAGATAGATACAGTTAGGTCCATACATATTTGGACAGAGACAACTTTTTTCTAATTTTGGTTCTGTACATTACCACAATGGATTTTAAATGAAACAACTCAGATGCAGTTAGTGCAGACTTTCAGCTTTAATTCAGTGGGCTGAACAAAACGATTGCATAAAAATGTGAGGCAACTAAAGCATTTTTTTAACACAATCCCTTTATTTCAGGGGCTCAAAAGTAATTGGACAAATTAAACAACTGGAAATAAAATGTTCATTTTTAATACTTGTTTGAAAACCCTTTGCTGACATTGACAGCCTGAAGTCTTGACCTCATGGACATCACCAGATGCTGGGTTTCCTCCTTTTTAATGCTCTGCCAGGCCTTTACTGCAGCGGCTTTCAGTTGCTGTTTGTTTGTGGGCCCTTCTGTCCGAAGTTTAGTCTTCAACAAGTGAAATGCATGCTCAATTTGGGTTAAGATCAGGTGACTGACTTGGCCATTCAAGAATTCTCCACTTCTTTGCTTTCATAAACTCCTGGGTTGCTTTGGCTGTATGTTTTGTGTCATTGTCTATCTTTATCATGAAACGCCGCCCAATCAATTTGACTGCATTTAGCTGGATTTGAGCAGACAGTATGTCTATGAACACCACAGAATTCATTCGGCTGCTTCTGTCCTGTGTCACATCATCAATAAACACTAGTGTCCCAGTGCCATTGGCAGCCATGCACGCCCAAGCCATCACACTGCCTTCACCGTGTTTTACAGATGATGTGGTATGCTTTGGATAATGAGCTGTTCCACGCCTTCTCCATACTTTTTCCTTGCCATCATTCTGGTAGAGGTTGATCTTGGTTTCATCTGTCCAAAGAATGTTTTTCCAGAACTGTGTTGCCTTTTTTAGATGTTCTTTAGCAAAGTCCAATCTAGCCTTTCTATTCTTGAGGCTTATAAGTGGCTTGCACCTTGCAGTGAAACCTCTGTATTTACTTTCATGCAGTCTTCTCTTTATGGTAGACTTGGATATCGATACGCCTACCCCCTGGAGAGTGTTGTTCACTTGGTTGGCTGTTGTGAAGGGGTTTCTCTTCACCATGGAAATGATTCTGCGATCATCCACCACTGTTATCTTCCATGGACGTCCAGGTCTTTTTGCGTTGCTGAGTTCACCAGTGCTTGCTTTCTTTCTCAGGATGTACCAAACTGTATATTTTGCCACTCGTAATATTGTAGCAATTTCTCGGATGGGTTCTGTTTTCGCAGCTTAAGGATGGCTTCTTTCACCTGCATGGAGAGCTCCTTTGACCGCATGTTGTCTGTTCACAGCAAAATCTTCCACATGCAAGCACCACACCTCAAATCAACTCCAGGCCTTTTATCTGATTAATTGATAATGATATAACGATAGATTTGCCCACACCTGCCCATGAAATGGCCTTTGTGTCAATTGTCCGATTACTTTTGAACCCCTAAAATGAAGGGATTGTGTTAAAAAATGCTTTTGTTGCCTCACATTTTTATGCAATCATTTTGTTCAACCCACTGAATTAAAGCTGAAAGTCTGCACTTCAACTGCATCTGAGTTGTTTAATTTAAAATTCATTATGGTAATGTACAGAACCAAAATTTGAAAAAAGTTGTCTCTGTCCAAATATTTATGGACCTAACTATAGATAGATAGATAGATAGATAGATAGATAGATAGATAGATAGATACTTTATTAATGCTAAGGGGAAATTCACATACTGTAGCAGCAGCATACATAAACAACAATATTAAATTAAAGACTGATAAAAATGCAGGTATAACAATATTAACATTATGTGATTTATTAAATATCCATATAAAAAAGCGTTGTTCAAAAGGAAAGCCAACCATTTGACCGTCAGACATTGAATTTTTAAAAACATCAAGTCATCTACTCACTTATTTCCGTTTCTTTCTGCACCTACTAATGCAGCTGCGGCCTCCACTTTGAATCTTGGGTAGGAAGTCATTGATCGTCTTGTCTACACACAGGCTATTCACATTATCATGAAGGCCTGACAAAGTATAAACATAGCTCATTGGTCTCTCCCAATTTACACAAAGGTGGCATTCAACTACAGAACTGGGTTTTAAAACCAAAATATATCCAAGCATCTTTGAATTACCTTAATAGAGTTCTGGGCCCCAGCAAATCAGAGCCTGTCCCAATACCCTCAGTCATATGGCATTAACTAACCCTGGACAGGGGGCCTTTTCATCTCAACTCACATATTCACAGCCATTCATATGGGACCAGTTAACCCACCTTTAAGATGTTGAAGGAAATTTGAAACACCCATCGAAGAATCCACACTAATAAGGGAAGAAAATAGGTCCATTTTGCAAAACTAACATTTTAATCCACAAATTAAAATGAAAAAGTAAATCTGATCTTAGAAGCCTGAATTTATTCCTGTTCTAGTTTACTGAGTGGCAGAGTGAAGAGGCAGGAAATATCAGTAACACATTGTAAATTGAGCTTCTCACCCCTCCGAATAAGCATCCAAAAATGTGTTACCCTCTCCCCCCGACAGGTCTCTCAGTCATGTGCTTTTTCACTCCCAACCTGTTCTCACGTTTGCTACCATTAAGGTGCAGGATGGCTCTTAATGACTTGTGACTCTAGAAGCTCAGCTGGAGGCTGAGTTTTATTTTGACATTTAATTGGACTGCACACCTGGAAATGCCGAACAGCTCTTGGCTTGCACGATACCACTGCTGACTGAGGGTGTAGAGCACAATTACTACATCCACGCCAATGTCAGGTATTACCATGTGCTGACAGAGCATTGCTTTGGTAATAGTCAAAGAGCTTGACCCAGATAGCATGATGATTTGAATTTGGTGTAAAAAAAAAGCACAAGAGAAAGCCAGCAAAGAGATGGGGTGCAAGACTGCAAACTGCATTTAATTGTAATTGATTCAAGAGAACACAACACTAGAATTACCTTCAGTGACAGTCAGTCAGCCTCACGTGAAGATACAAACATTGAGTTAGTACACTCCAGTGGGTGGAAGCGGTGGAATGATGAGCAGAGCTTTCTGGCACAGAACTTTCTCACCAGGTCAGTTGTTTCCTGACTATGAACATATGGATATGTGACACATTTTTGCAACCACAAACAGAGTCCCTACATGTGTCCTTTAAACTGGTTTCCATTAAAGCTTCAAGTAGAGCATGTTGGACACTGGCTGGAGAAACAGCATGTGTTGTATCAAATTTGACCATGGTAAGGTTGGAAATTCTTGAAGAGAGGCAGTGCATTGCTATGGAAATACAACAACAACATTTATTTATATAGCACATTTTTATACAAACAATGTAGCTCAAAGTGCTTTACATGATGAAGAAAGAGAAAAAAGACAGAATAAATAATTAAAATTAGGGAACACTAATTAACATAGAATAAAAGTAAGGTCCGATGGCCAGGGAAGACAGAAAAAAAAAAACTCCAGATGGCTGGAGAAAAAAATAAAATCTGCAGGGGTTCCAGATATAGATATAATATAGGGATACTGGAGCAGTACAATAATCCAGCATGTTTCTGCAGTTTCCAAAGCATCATGCTGACAGTGATATTGTTTTGTTACATTATAGGTTATAAAAATTATCCAAATTCATCCCCTTCTGTTCGGTGGAAACACTTCATCTTGTTCTGGACCCATAGTGGACATCTATTTAGAAATTCTAGAAGTAATTCAGCCTAAATGTGGAGTCCAAGGTATATTTGCATGGCAAAAATAATATCTCTCTGATGAGCTATGTTAGTGGTTCTTTATTATATTATTTTCATTTAGCAAATGGCCTTTATCAAAGCACACTTCCAAAGCAAGTCTTTGGCTTGAAAACTACTTTATGTTTATGCTCATGTTATACGAGATGGCAGGATAACTTTCATTGATCACATTATGACATTCTCTGATTCATGCAGATTCAGATCAGGCTGTACCTGACGGAGTATGCAGCCCAACATCTTGTCCAAGCACCGGTCCCATCTTGCCTTAATTACAACAACTCCATACTAGCAGGGGTTTCAGGATGTACTTTCAAATGCTCCAAAGTTTAATAGCACATTTTGTTTGCAACCATCTGAGATGGACACATGTCATTCCCCTTTTAATGTCAATCTACTGGTTTCCTGTAACACCACACATCCAGATCAAGCCATTGATGTGTGCCAACAGAGCAGTCAGTGGTTCCGCAACTACTTCACATGGTGGCAAATTTCAATCCAGAATCTTTACATGTGGATCTCCCAGCTGGTGGAATTAGTTGCCAACATTCATTCAAAGAGTTGACTCTGTGTTTAAGGTGCATTTGAATATATTCTTCATTTTGAATACATTCGTCATTTTTGAATAGATTACTAATTGCTGATGGGCTAATTTGTAGGTTCTTGTCTGAATCAGGTTTAGTGATTGCTTACCGATAAGGTCCAGAGCATGGTTCCCAAATGTTATACCATCTGATCTGGGCCCCCAACTAATACAGAGTAAATGCTGTGAACTGGCACGTGACCTCGGGTCTTGGTAACTACTAACAGTAGCCAAACAGTTTGACTTTGTATAATATTAGACATATTAGTCAAAGCCGATAGACTAAAGTAGGCAGAACTAAACATGAGACTTCTTAACTCCATCCCCTGCCCCTAATATTGCATTTGGAAGAGTCAAACAAATGATTACACAGAGGATTTCTTGTGGCTGTGTGTATATTTTAGTCTTTTATATTTATGCCAAATGTTTTTAAACAGATTGTATTTTTATGTAAAAACAGTAATGTGGCTTGATAAGGAGGAAAAATGAGAAAAACTACAAAAAAAAATTGTTACACATGAATCCATGAATCAGAACAAATAGAAAAATAACTCCATTTACATATGGATTCAGGTCAAAAAAGAAGAAAAGATCTCAAAGTCAGTTGTATTGCCTGAGCCTCCTTCATGGTCCCAAATGTCTTTATGTATCAAAGGATCATTATTGTCAATGTCCAGTTTCAGTTTTCATAACTTTAAACACAGTCCTGTTTCTAACTTTGGCCTACTCCTTTATTTACTTTTTTATGAAAGGACAAAGGTTGCTGAACAGTGGCAACTCCATCCAAAAAAAAGTTTTGTGCTGTTGGTTAATATTAATCTACGGTGAGCTGGCACCCTACCCGGGGTGTGTTTCCTGCCTTGCGCCCTGTGTTGGCTAGGATTGGCTCCAGCAGACCCCCATGACCCTGTAGTTAGGATACAGCGGGTTGGATAATGGATGGATGGATGGTTAATATTAATGAGAATAAAATTAAATGTTATATTGTGTTTTTATTAATAATTATTAATATTAATGACAATAAAATTAAATATTAGATGGTTATATTGTGCTGTTATTAATAATTATTAACATTTGTCAGTATTCTTCTTTGTATCCTGTATACTTGTGCATTGTTTTAATGTGGTCAAATAACACTGCAGGTTCCCGCAGAAAAATGTTGGGACGCCAACCCAGTCATCCCCGTTTAATAAAGTCAATAGAATTAGGGCAAGAAACAACAAGAAGCAAGACAAATAAGCCAGTTCTCTTGTACAGTATTTGTCGTTAGGTTTTGGGGAGCTCCATTCTGTGGTTCAGTCGGTTCAGTACTGACCGCCTCCTTATGGCAGTGGCAGGTTTTAAAGGCGGAAGACTGGAAGGGGCGGAGTTAATGGCCCAGCCTTCTCAGTGCTGTGGAGGGAAAAGAAGAGGAGGTTAGCGCAAGCGAGTGCCCCCTGTTGGCCCAGGGTGGTAATACCTGCTTCAGATGAAGCTGGAGGGTGCATGTGTGACACTACCAATTTCTAAAACTGTTTCAAAAATGAACAATCACCAAAAGAAAAACCTTTTGGAAAGACATACTGTGCAGTGCTTGGGGTGAAGGGATCGAGAAATAGAGCATTAAAGCCTGATTTATACTTTTTCGCCTAGCTTATGATGCATCCATGCACATAGGCTACACCATCGAAAACAGTTCATAGTTCTGCATCGCACTGCAGACACATGCCTGAACATCAGTTGACAGTGTTTGTAGCATGACAGAAAAGCAAATTAGACACTAAAATGCTGGAAGTTTTTGCCCGCCATGATCACCACTCTTGTTATACATTTTCTTCCCTGGGCAAATGTATTTGTCCCTCACATTTTTCCACTTTTTTTTAACCCTTCACTGTCTTCTAAACTGGAAGATTAACAGAAACGAAATTCAGGAAATATGTAGTTATTAAACTGGCCAATCAACATAGGGGTCTGCATACACCGTAAAAAATGCATATGCAAAAACTGGACAAAAAAAAACTTTAAATGGGAATTGTTTTGCTTTAATTTATCAAAAAATCGGCCAATGGGGTAAGCAAAATTTACTTGACAAAATTTCTTAAAGTAAGCTAAATATTAATAAATACAAATTGTTTGATAAGTCTTCTTATAATAAGGAAAACAAAATTGAATGTCATTATGCAAATACTTTTCACTAGCTTAGATTTAGTGTAGGTAAATAGAAGAAAAACTCCCATGGTGTGTTGGTCAAGATTTACTCCAATTGTGCCTGAAATTTCACCTTCATGAGGGGCTACAGAGAGCTGAACGTTATCCAAGCAGCCCTGGGTTCAAGGCAGGAACCAACCAAAGCAGGGGTTTGCCTGTTCACCACAGAGTATCTTCATGGAAACACCCACACTTGCTGTATTTGCAAATAAGTCCTTTCATTACCGAAATTTCCTATGTTCTTAAAAAGCGTGGGTGTTATGTAAAGAGTTGTGTCACAGCACTCAATGTGCAATAAAACTGATTAAGAGGGAACAGGTGAAAATCTTAAAAAGGAAAATTCTCTTCAACCAAGCCTCATAATGCGATTAAACCATATTCATTTGACAGATATATTCCCATGAATATTAGACACGGCAAGCTTTAAGTGAATCCTGGCTAATGATCAGATGAGATGCTAATTAAAATGTGTTCCATCAGTGAGGTGTTCAGAGGTTTTAGCAAAATGAATATCTCTCCTTTTAATGGGAATCTGCTGTTCATTAAATGTATGCAAATACAAGTGAAAGAGAAACCCGCCACAACACATACAAGCTGCTAACAGGCTTTTCTTTTCCTTTTTCTTTAATGGCACTCACAATGTTGTGTTATTTTGCTTAAGGCCTGTCAGTGTGGTTTGCCAGAAGCCTGGCAAGTAATAAGAATGGAAAAGAAAATAAGAAAGCATAGCCAATGTGTTTAAAGCTTATTAGGAAGCTATAATCATCATTGCTGTAGAATTTAAAGGGCCTTAAAAGTTCATATTTAAGGTAGAGTCCTAAACAACATTCAGGAACTCATCATTGCATAACAGTGCTGACAATTTTCTATTTTGCTTTCTTGTTGGTTTTGATCTTGATCGCTTTCTGCACAGAGATTGTGTGTGCTCATTGTGTTCTCAGAAGTTGTCTTTGGATATTCCAACTTATTCCTGCATCAAAAACATACTGTATGTACAGTATTTTATTGTAATTAACAAGTCAAAATTGGCCTAGATTGTTTGTGCACATAACCCGTGATTGATGGCTACCTTGAGGCTGAAGCTTATACTCCTCTGGCAACAGCTTTCAGGAAACAGGGTAAGGGAGAAAGAGAAAGAGAAAAAGAGAAAAGCGCTTTATATTATACCAGCTTGGTACAATGTAGGAGATCCACAATAGCAGTCAGACAAGTAAGGTCCGATTGGGCACAGGTTGGGCATTAACCAAATTAAAAGGTGAGTCGTTAAACAAAGAATGAAATAACCATGAAACCAAACAGGAATGACGCTGTTCAAGAATGAAACAAATTGTCAGAACTTAAATTTGAATAAGGAAAAAGCAGATGGCAGACACACCACTAATGTCGGTCTTTTATAATATGGCCATACCAACACTTGGCATCTTAACAAGGGCTCCATAAATTAACATAAATGACATAACTGATAAAATGGTTAAAAAAAAAATAACAAAAACTAATAAAGAAATGAAAAAGAATTTAAATCTTGTGAATGATACTGGAAGATGTGAACAAATAAGTGGGAACAGCTTATTCCACTAGCAAGGACCTATATATGAAACGAGTCAGGACTGAAAGATGCCACCCATTGATAAGTTTAAGGCCGTTTTTAATTAAAAATATTTAATAATAATAATAATTCTTTACATTTATAGAATGCTTTCCTCTGTATACAAAGCGCTTTACATAGTGAGTGGGGAGTCACTTTAAGCACCACTAATGTGCTGCATCCACCTGGATGAAGCAACGGTAGCCATTTTGCTCAATTACTCCCGCCACACATTAGCCATTAGGTGGTGAAGGGGTGACAGTTAATTTGATTAGGGAGCCAGAATGACTAGGCCATGGTAGGCAATTTAGCCAGGACATTGGGATATGCCCTACACTTAATGAAAGATAACAAGGGATCTTTTAAAAGTCATAATGCCATTTCTACATCACAGTGTCCCCGTCATTACAATAAGGCATTGGGATCCACATTCTGACCTCAGGGTAAACATCCCTTGCTGGCCGTGCCAGCACTTCTTCCAATAGCAACCCAAACTTTACCTGGTTGGTCTCCCATCCAAGTACTGCCCTGGCCCAAACATGCTTAGCTTCAGGCTGATTACCTGTTCCGAAGTGCAGTTTGGATTTGATTACCTTAAATCTAAATAGATATTTTATAATATTAATTTAGTTTTTAAAATGAATTAAATCACAATTCAGTACTATTGTTATTATAAATTGCTTGATTCACTGTGAAAATGGTCATATACTGCAAGTGGACATCTGTGCTTGCAGTGTTATGTGTGTATTTTTGTCTGCTTTGGGTTTTGAATGAAGATTTCATTTCAGAAATATACAAGCAGGACCTAAAAATTCTTTCAATTTCTCAAAAAATCCTTTATTATAAAAATTACAGCAATAGCCTTTTAGTCACCTTCAGTATTATCTCCTTGAGATGCAATACACTTGTTCCAATGCTTCTTTTATTCCTGTCTTCATGTTTTGTTGCTGTATCTAGAGCTTTTGGCATTTTTTCCAGTATTTCTTCCAGGGTAGCAAATCTTCTTCAACTTGGTCTCATGTTTTAATTTTCGGAAGCAAAAAGAAGTTACAAGATGCAAGCTCTGGCAAATACAAGGGGTGAGAGCCAATAACCACATTGTTTTTGGCTAAAAACTCTTTGGTTGACAACACAGTGTGTGCAGGTACATTGCCATTTTGCAAAATTCAGTTTTGGGCGTGTCACTTCTCTGAACACTTTTTTCCTAATGTCTTCCCATTGACAGCTAAGCAGTTCAGTGTAATGTCACTAATTAACAGTTTATTGACGGGGAACAAACTCTTTATGAACAAGCCTATCAATGTCAAAAAACACAATCGTCATTGTCGTCATTTGTAGTTTACAGAAAAAATATTAGCTCAAGTCACATGAGCGATTGTAGATTAAATATTAGAAATACAAGCTCAGTTGGTGAACATATTAACCAGACTTGTATGCAAATGGCGGTGCGCACAGACGCAGCGGCTCGGTGCTCTTTGTTTCAGTGTTTGGTGTGTATGTGTGTGCTAGTATTACTACTTGTTTTACCTACATCTGGTCAAGCCAACAACATCTACAGCCGACAGGAACTTCTCAAGATCGGAGTGTGCAGCCAGGGGAGTGTTTCATCAGAGTTTCTCTGCTCCCACAACATTCCGGCAGATATAGCGATGAGTCCCAGCTCTCAGTGGATTATCATCCCCGCAGGCAGGGCTGGCGCGTTAGCGATGTTACATGTTAAACCACCACTGTTAAACCACCACTTCAATGTAGAAAGCATTTTAAGATGCAGAAGCTTTTATCTGTGGCACCTCTGCAAGAGAACCACCTCTTTCAACCTTCGCAAACATATGCAGTTTTTAATATCTGGAAAAAATCTGGGATTAACTTGCTTAGAGATCTTTATATAGACAATGTCTTTGCATCCTATTAACAATTACATTCCAAATTTAACATTCCAGCTACACATTTCTTTCACTATCTTCAAATTAGGAACTTTGTAAAACAGAACCTTCCCGATTTTCCTCATCTTGCACCCCCATCCATGCTGGAAAAAATATTGCTCAATCTCAAGGACTCAGACACCATCTCTGCAATATATAAAATTATTTTACAGTCCCTCCCTTTCAAAGATCCAAGAGGACACTGGGAAAAAGATCTCTCAATTAATATATCAGAAAAGGAGTGGAAAGTAGCAATGCAGAGAATTCACTCGAGCTCCATATGCGCAAAGCATTTATTATTCAACTCAAAATTATATATCAAGCACATCTGTCTCGTCTAAAACTCTCCAAAATGTTTCCAGGGCAAGATCCAACCTGCGAATGCTGCAATCAAGTCCCAGCCTCACTGGGTCACATGTTCTGGGCCTGCACCAAAGTAACATCATTCTGGACCAAAATGTTTAATTACCTTTCAGACAGCTAACCCATTAACAGCTGTGTTTGGGGTTCTTTCAGATGGGTTTAAAGTGGAGAAGGACAAACAGACTGTGATTTCATTAACTACACTTTTGGCACACAGACTTATTTTGCTAAACTGGAAGAATCCAAACTCTCCTCTTTTAAATCAGTGGGATACCGATGTTCTTTACTACAGTGGAACCTCTAGATACGATCACCTCTGTATACGAGAAATTCTAGATAAAAGGAAAGTATGAGTGAAAAAATTGGATCTAAATACGAGCATTGGCTCACGTAACGAGCCACGAGCCAGGCTGTGGTTATGCGAGACGCGTTTCCTGATTTACCTCGACTCGGGAATTCACCCAAGCTGATGCTGCCAGCCTGTCAGCTCACTCAGTGTTCCTTGTTCTCCTGTAGCGTGAGGATGTACGCATTTGTGCGCTTGTGATTTCATTGTTTCGCTGTAGCAGTTCGCTGTATAAGCGTATCCAAAAATATCGCGGACATGCAGATGGAGAATAGGAGACGATTGCCCTCAAGAGGAGAGAGAGAGAGAGAGAGAGAGAGAGGTGCACGCGAGAGCGAGTGAGAGAGATAAGGAGAGAGAGAGGCGCACGCGAGCATGCGAGCAAGAGAGAGAGAGAGAGACGCGTGCGCGAGCAAGAGAGATAAGGAGGGAGAGATGCGCACAAGAGAGAAGAACCATCAGCTCAGTTATGCTCACATGACACTCAGCAGACAGTATAGTGTATCTATACTACTTGTATTGCAAGACATCGCTCGTTTTATCAAGTCAAAATTAATTAAAAAATTTAGCTCGTCTTGCAAAACACTCGTAAACCAAGTTACTTGCAAACTGAGGTTGATTTTTATGTTGCTATTTTTGGGGGTGTGGAACGGATTAACTGGATTTCCATTATTTTCAATGGGGAAGTTTGTTCTAGATATGAGAAATTCGCTATACAAGCTCAGTGCTGGAACGAATTAAACTCGTATCTTGAGGTTCCACTGTATTTGAAATTGGAAAAAATTAAATGTTTTCAAAACATGGCAGGATCTAATCAGTAATATTTTAGAATAAGCTCTTAAAGCACAGAGGAAGCAATTATTTCTGTATTTCTTTTTCTTCTCCATTCATCTCTATTGGCTTATCAAACTTATCAATTTAGGTATGTTTACAAGCCTTAAATTTTACTCCGTTGGCCTTGCTCTCTCTCTCAGAGGTGGGGATCGACTTGTTCTCAATCCTACTTTTGTAAAAATTTATTGATTTGTATGGAATGATTGTAATAAAATTAATAAAATTAAAAAAAAAACACCACTTCCCAGTGTTTTTCTCCCCAATGCCAGATCTCTCTTCAACAAAATTGATGAACTGAGGCTACAGGTGGCAACAAATAACATCATAAAGAATAGTTGCGTTTTGTTGATCATGGAATCCTGGCTTCACTCATTGATTCCGGACTCTGCTATCCAGCTAACAGGCTACACTGCACAACGCTATGACAGGACTAGTGACTTCGGTAAGGGCAGAGGAAGGGAGCTGTGTGTGTACGTAAATAACAACTGGTGTACAAATACAGTGACTCTCCCCGAACCTGGAGTATGTGACTGTTAGATGCAAACCCATATATCTCCCTAGAGAGTTTACTGTGGTCTTTATTACCGCTGTTTACATAGCACCAGATGCTAATGCAAACTCGTCTATTGAATGTTTACACCGCCGTTTAAGCAGTCAGCTGAACAAGCACCCTGATGCTGTGTATATCGTTGCTAGAGACTTTAACCATGTGGATTTAAAACCTGTGCTCCCTAAATTCCATCAGCATGTCAAGTGTGCCACCAGAGGAGCTAACACATTGGAACACAGACATTAAACAGGGCTACAGGGCTACACAGCTACCTCACCTGGGTCTTTCTGACCACACTTCACTGTTTTTAATTCTGGTATACATCCCACTCAGGAAAACTGCCCCTAACAGCACAAGGACAGTTAAAACATGGCCAGATGGAGCTTCTCAGCAGCTGCAGGACTGTTTCAGTAGGACTAACTGTGACATCTTTGAACACCCAGAGCTTAAAGTGTTTAGTGACAGCGTACTGTGTTATATTAAGAACTGCACAGACACTGTCACAGTGGAAAAACGTATCTGGGTCTACCCCAATCAGAAGCCCTGGATGACCAAGGAAGTCCAGAGGCTGCTGAATGAGCAGCCCGTGCCAGCTTAAAAAGGAGCATCCAAGAGGCCAAGTCAGACTATAAATGAAGATTGAGGAACACCTGGATAGCAACAACAGCAGGCAAGTGTGGATGGGTGTCCAGGATATGACCAATTACAGGACCAGTCCCGGAGCTGTGGCAGGTGATTTATCGCTGGCTGAGGAAATGAACCACAACCTTGAACTTTTTGAAGTTGATCCACCAGAGACAGCCAGACCCCATCCAGATACCAACAACAGCCCCATCTTCACAGTCGGGGAGCACGAGGAGAGACGCATGTTGCGGGCTGTCAACCCACAGAAGGCAGTTGGACCTGACGGCATCTCAGGACGCATGAGGATATTCAACCAGTCTCTGTCTCAATCCACTGTGCCATCCTGCCTGAAATCTTCTGTCATAGTGCCTGTGGCCAAGAAACACACCATCACCAGTCTTAATGATTTCAGGCCAGTTGCACTGACCCCTGTGGTTATGAATTGCTTCGAGAAGCTCATCAAGAACCACATCATGTCATTCATTCCTCCCATGCTTGATCTGCACCAGTTTGCCTACAGAGCAAACAGGTCTTCAGAGGACACTATGGCCACTGTTCTCCATGCTGTTCTGTCCCATCTGGAGGAGCAGGGGAGCTATGCACGACTGCTCTTCACAGACTTCAGCTCTGCCTTTAATACCATTTTACCCCACAGACTGGTGACCAAACTGTCAGACATAGGACTTCCACACTCCACCTGCCTTTGGATCAAGAACTTCCTGAGTGATCGCACTCTGAGGGTTAGAGTAGGCCCCTACTTCTAAACACCCATCAGCCTCAGCACTGTCTCCCCACAGGGCTGTGTGCCCTCCACCCATGATTGCATTCCTGCCCACCACAGTAACACCTTTGTTAAGTTCGCTGGCGATACCACGGTAGTAGGGATCATCTCTCAGGGATGAGGTGGAGCGGCTGGAAACGTGGTGCAAGAATAATAACTTGCTCCTAAATATAGCCAAGACCAAGGAGCTCATCATGGACTTCAGGAAGAAGGCAGACAACATCCAGCCACTCATCATCAATGGGGATTGTGTGGAGAGGGTCTCAGATATTCCTTTTCTTAGAGTCACCATTAGGGAGGACTTGACCTGGGGAACACACACTGCTAAAGCAGTGAAAAAGGCCCAAACGAGACTCTACTTCCTGAAGGTGCTCAGGAAGAACAACATTCCTGAGAAACTGTTGGTGTCCTTTTACCTTTGCAAAGTAGAGAGTATCCTGGTTTTCTGTCTGTGCGTGGTTCTCCAGCTGCACAGTAGCACAGAGAAAAGAGCTCCACAGGGTCATTAAGGTCGCCCAGTGGATAGTCGGCTGTCCTCTCCCGTCACTAGAAGAACTACATATATACTCAGCAAAAAAAAGAAACGTCCCTTTTTCAGGACTGTGTATTTCAACAATAATGTTTTAAAAATCCAAATAACTTTACAGATCTTCATTGTAAAGGGTTTAAACAATGTTTTCCATGCATGTTCAATTAACCATAATCAATTAATTAACATGCACCTGTGGAATGGTCGTTAAGACTTTAACAGCTTACAGAAAGTAGGCATTTAAGGTCACAGTTCTAAAAACACAGGACACTAAAGAGACTTTTCTACTGACTGTGAAAAACACCCAAAGAAAGATGCCCAGGGTCCCTGCTCATCTGCGTGAACGTGCATTAGGCATGCTGCAGGGAGGCATGAATACTGCTGATGTGGCTAGGGCAATAAATTGCCATGTCCGCACTGTGAGACACCTAAGACAGTGCTACAGGGAGACAGGAAGGACAGCTGATCATCCTCGCAGTGGAAGACCACGTGTAACAACACCTGCACAGGATCGGTACATCCGAATATCACACCTGCGTGACAGGTACAGGATGGCCACAACAACTGCCCGAGTCACACCAGGAACACACAATCCCTCCATCAGTGCTCAGACTGTCCGCAATAGGCTGAGAGAGGCTGGACTGAGGGCTTGTAGGCCTGTTGTAAGGCAGGTCCTTAAGAGACATCACCAGCAACAACACCGCCTATGGGCACAAACCCACCTTCGCTGGACCAGACAGGAGTGGCAAAAAGTGCTCTTCACTGATGAGTCACGGTTTTGTCTTTTGATGGACGGATTCGTGTTTATCGTCGAAGGAATTGAGCATGTCTGGGACCTGTTGGATCGCAGGGTGAGGGCTAGGGCCATTCCCCCCAGAAATGTCCAGGAACTTGAAGGTGCCTTGGTGGAAGAGTGGGGTAACATCTCACAGCAAGAACTGACAAATCTGGTCCAGTCCATGAGGAGGAGATGCACTGCAGTACTTCAAGCAGCTGGTGGCCACACCAGATACTGACTGGTACTTTTGATTTTGAGCCTCCCTTCATTCAGGGACACATTGTGAAACATTTTTAGTTTATGTTTTATGGTGTTGACTCTTTTAGTGTTCATACAAATATTTACACATTAAGTTTACTGAAAGTAAAAACAGTTGAAAGTCAGAGGACGTTTCTTTTTTTGCTGAGTATATAAGAGCCAATCTTAGAAAGTTAAAGTCCTAAGTTAAACTCATATTAATGTTTTCTTAATTTGAATAGAATATAATTTATTTCATAGTTATAGTTAATGGTATAGTCTTTTCCCCCTATAAGTTAGTAAGAGATAGAACTTTCTTGCTATAACTGAGATACAATATGATAATTGTTTCAGTTGTGTTTAGAACAGTCCCAGTACACAGGGACTTAAAAGACACATTTTCTACTCAGAGATGGCATAGGCATACAGTTTTCTAACCGTTTTGAAATGGTTCAGAAATGTTAAGTAAATAGTAACAATTTGAGATGTAACAAGATTTAAGCTTTGAAGAGAACTTTTCTTAACAATATTTTTTCCTTTTTTTTACTATTTTAATTTTCTTTTTTGTGTGAACTGGTTTACTTTGAAATTTAACTAAACTTTTAAAAACGAAGATATTTTGTCTGTGTAATCATTTCTGCACGTCAGGTTTTTTTTTAATCCTATCTTTTGAGTTAGAGCTGCTGAACTTTGGTCATTTTGGAAAAACGCAGCTACAACATAGTTCCTGTTATCTCAGGAACGTCAAGAAAATTCATCATGACCCATCATACCCAGGACATGCATTGTTTGAACACCTGCCTTCAGGCAGACGTTTCAGATCCATAAAGACTAAGACAAATAGACTGAGAAACAGTTTCTATCTTTCAACCATCACCATGTTGAATGCTGCTAAGTGGTCAATCTGACCGAGTGCACCTTCATGTTTACAATACAATACACTGTCATGTGACTATTTTGGTACTTATTTTATTCCCTCTTTATTTTAGTTTTAAAATGAGTAATTCTGTTTTTTTTTTTTTTTTTGCACTGGAAAACTGCACCTAAAATTTCATTGTACAATGTCTAATTGCTACAATGACAATAAAGATTTTGATTTGATTGATTTTGATTTTGATTTGAAATGATACTTAGAGCACAACTGAGTACTGCACATTACTCCTATGCTATTTACCAATTCTGAGAGTTTTTGCCCCCAACAACCTCCTGCATTTTAGTACTGGAAATTGAATTAATGAAGTTGTTTATTGTTATTATCATGTTTTTCTTTGTTTACACAATGTCATTTTGTCATGTGACCTTTTTCATTGTGTTAATTACATCACCACAGTGACAATATAAATATGTTTGACCATTTGCACTGTGTGTAATCCCTTGTTGGATAAAACAATCTTTAGTGTTAGTTGGCTACTTTTTCAAGACGGCCCTAGTTTTAAGATTGTGTTTTGGTTTTTGACTTTTGTTCCTCTTTGATACTTGTCTTACCCTTGGAATCTGGCAGCCCGGATATTTTTGATCTCTCAGTTTTGCCTCTTTTGCTTTATCTGACCATGTTTTTGTTTTGTGATTAATCTCCTGGTCCTTCACTTCTACCAAATAAAGCTTCTTTCAAAAATCACGGCATTAGACTTGTTGCTGTTATGAACACACATTTACATCTCTGGTACAGCATTCAAGAATGAAAATGTATCCCTTAGGTCAGCCCTGCTCCCAGAAAATCTTGGGCCCCTGGCAATTATGGCTGAGCACCTGGGCCCCCTGGCTCCATACTACGATAATTTTGCCTCCCCATACTGATCGAGTGATGTGCCTATACTACACTCAAGCTTAACATCAAACACATTGAAATTTCACACAACCATAATTAAATTTATATAATACTAGCAAAATACCCGCGCTTCGCAGCGGAGAAGTAGTGTGTTAAAGAAGCAATGAAAAAGAAAAGGAAACATTTTGAAAATAACGTAACATGATTGTCAATGTTATTGTTTTGTCACTGTTGTGAGTGATGAGTGTTGTTGTCATATATATATATATATATATATATATATATATATATATATAAATATATATATATATTTACACACACACACAAACATATATATATACATATCTATACATATACATACACACATACATACACACAAATACATATATATATATATATATATACATACACACATACATACATACACACACATATATACACACAAATACATATATATATATATACATACACACACACATATATAAACATATATATACATATACATACATATCTACATATATACACACACAGCTATTTCAGATCAGTGCAATACGCTGTTTGTTAAAACGGATGACACCCGCTCTTACGTGCAAGTCTGCGTGGATATTATGAACTATCGTATTTGTTCAAGTTCTATTTAAATTTTAAATAGAAGGAATTTTTATTTAGTCGACAGAAATATCTTTGGTAGGAATGGTAAAAACAGACAGGAATATTATTCCTGAATAAATCAACTCAAACCTTAAACAACTTATAATATTTTGCTCTCCATAAAAATATATCCTGTCTAAATTATACAAGTTAGAAATAAAGTAAACATTAAAAGAACAAACATTCAAATTTCTTTACTCTTATGTAATTTTATATTTTATAAAAAATAAACTTAGATTTTAAATATCCCAAAAGATTTTGCTCTCCATAAAAATATATCCTGTCAAAATTATACAAATTCAAATATGAACATGCTGCATAACAAAACCTGGAAATATAAATAAAATGTGTTCCTTTCAGCAATAACAAATCAAATCATTCAGTTGTCTTTGCTCATATGTCATTTTAGAGCTGGACGCCTGGCATCTTTTTGGCACAGGTTCGTTTCTGTTTGGTGTGAGGTTCTGTGTTGTGGAGATTCTCAGGATGGATTGCAGGTGCTCATCAGTGAGGCGACTCCTGTGTGCTGTTTTGTTAGTCTTTATCACTGAGAAGAGCTTCTCACACAGATATGTGCTACCAAACATGCACAAGGTTCGAGCCGCATGTAGACGGACTTTTTTTGTTCTTCAAAGTCACCAAAGCGCCGTGCAAACTCAGTGCGCTCAGTTTATCAGCAAAGTGCGATTTGGGAACACCGTAGTGACGACTTGGTTTAACATTACTTGGTAACAGGGAAAGTGGGGCAAGTGGTTGTGTCTCCCATAAAAGCAGCTCAATTGAAATCACTTTGTGATTGTGCACGGGTAAAACGTCCGCTGAAGTGTCAGATTCTTATTTAATTCTTCTGCTTTCTGTATCTTCTGCATTGCATTCAGGTCTTTCAGGTTACCCTGATGTTTTGTTTTATAGTGCCGTCTTAGATTAAATTCTGTAATTACAGCCACATTAGCTCCACAAATGAGACACACGGGTTCAGTAAACATATACTCAGCCTCCCATCGGTTTTAAAGGCTCTATTTTCAGAATCAACTTTTCTCTTCAGCATCGTGTGAGCTAGCTTCGCAATAACTTGCAGCATCTTAAGGTAGACTTGATTAACGCGTAACTGTTCGGCAAGGCAGCTGAAGCGCTGCATTATGGGATCTGTAGTTTATTGTGTTACCAGCGCTTCATATACCGGGCTTTAATAACAATAATACAGTATATAAAATGATCTCGGGCGGATATAATTACGCCGGGCGGATGTGGCCCGCGCCCTTGAGTTTGACACATATGGACTAAATAGAACTTGAAAAGATATATTTTTCAAATGTGATCGCAATTCAGATAGAGTTGACGCAAGACTACAGCCTGCATGCCTCAATAAGTCATCCTCCCTGCCCTTACTTTTTACCGTTCATCTAATGAATACACTGAGTATGGCTTTACCAAAACAATCATTGATGGCGAATAAAGTATCCATTATTCGAGTATGTAGATCGGGATATATATATACATATATATATACCCGCGTATCGCAGCGGAGAAGTAGTGTGTTAAAAAGCTAGAAAAAGAAAAGGGAACATTTTAAAAATAGCGTAACATGACTGTCAATATACAGTATTTGTTTTGTGAGTGTTACTGAGTGTTGCTGTCATCAAGGATTTGATTATCATTATTTCTTTCAATCAGGTTCGTATTTGTAGGATGTGTTGTGTTCAAGTTACATTCCGTGTTTGTCAATCGTTGTAAAGATGACAGGTTTCATTCATCGATTCGTTTCTTACTGCATCAATAAACAGCTCGTCTTCTTCTTTATCTGAGACCTGACACACTGCATGCACGGGTTTTTACACTGTCTTCCTTTAGCGGGACATTGACTTTTTCCAACGTGTGCTTTGTTTCCGCAGTAGTTGGATTTATGAATATGCTTGTATGTATGAGACGCTTCATATTTTTGCTGCCTTTTCAATTGTGTAATTCGGTTTTGTTCAGCTCTTTGGAACTGTTGCCTTTTATCTGTGCACGCGCGTCAGTTCCGTGAGCCGCTTGGTGTACATGCATCGAAGGTTCCCAGCTGTGCTGGTGCCATCTCGTGCTATGTCCATGGCTGTATTTAATGTTACCTTAGTCCTGGCACTTAAAACTTTCTCTCGCAGTTTCGCTGAGTTTGTGTCAAACACCACCCTGACCATCTCATCTTCCTCTCCATAAGCACAGTCCTTCACCCGTGGCAGTTTGCTATTGGATTGCCGCTGACGGACGGCCTTATATGGGCAGGCACTAAATTACAAACGCCAGCGGCAGCCTGTCTATGAACTTAATTTAAAGTGTAGGTTTACATCGTGCTTTGTTTCCGAAGTAGCAGAACTCATGAATATGGTTGTATATGTCACTTTCGCCGCTTCTTATTGTTTAGCTGCCTTCTCAATTATATAATGCATGTTTTCTTCAGCGCTTTTTGAGGTCTTCCTGGTTTTCTATGTACTGCGTGATTACGTGGGAGGTGTGATGATGTCACACGAAACTCCGCCCCCACGGCGTTGAAGCTCATCTCCATTACAGTAAATGGAGAAAAACTGCTTCCAGTTATGACCATTATGCGTAGAATTTCGATATAAAACCTGCCCAACTTTTGTAAGGAAGCTGTAAGGAATGAACCTGCCAAATTTCAGCCTTCCACCCACACGGGAAGTTGGAGAATTAGTGATGAGTCAGTGAGTGAGTGAGTGAGTGAGTGAGTGAGTGAGTGAGTCAGGGCTTTGCCTTTTATTAGTATAGATGTATTGCATGTTATGTCTCATAATGTGTGAACGGTCTGGTAACTGTGAATTAAAATTACTAACAGAGTCAATGTATTTTTTTGCAACATTTTTATTTCTGTATGTATATCTCATGATATGATATCAACAATCAGAGTGCTCACATTCGGACCTTAACATTTACATCATACACGTTCTTGACATGAATCACCTTATCTTTCAAATGATGTGACAGATACTTTGAATATTTTGCATCTAAATTTGCACAAGGGTTTGAGATCTCCTCTGTGCCTGTGCTCCTAAAGTTTAAAATTGGACAAAAAGGGCAACATATGTTGTTTAGGCTTTCAAAACGCCCAGACAATTTTGAAATTAAGGAATCCATCATAACATGAAGTGTGCCTCTTCTGAATTTTACTTCTGGATCTTTGGAGTCCTGATCACCTGCTTCTACGTCAGATCCATCGGACTCAATAAGATGTCTTGGTCTTTTGTGACGCCGACCTGATTTGAACACTGCAGGGACTTCCATTTCATTTGTAGCAGCTTTAGCCTCACACAAGAGAGCCTCCCATTGCTCGGGGCCCCTGACAGGTGCCATGGTTGTCTCCCCCTGGCAAGGGTTCTGCTTAGGTACACACAAATTACCCAAAAGAAACACCCATTCTAGTAGCAAATAGTATTAGTGAAACCTTTTTTTAGAAAAAGCAAAAATACACCCTTCAGAAAATTTTGAACATATTTCTAAAAGGACAATTGATTAACATGTGAACACCACTTTTGTATTTCAGGGACAAAATTAAAATACCGCATTCTGGTCCACACTTTTCCAGTAATTTGCTTTGCTGTAATCCATGGTACAATGTGAATAACCCATTTCTTTCTGTTTTTTATGGATCAGCCAAATGCTTTTGGTTTCATACTGCTATAAGACTTTTCTGAACACCCTAGGCCACTCTATTTTTGTGTTACAGATAGACAAAAAAGCAGAGAGAATACAATATTATTTATTTATTTATTTTTAATGACAAAGCTATCTGAGAAAAGGCTGGATTGAGGTTTGCCCAAGGAGTGAACATCTTTTGACCTGGTTGTTCCGATACAGATTTCAGGATGTTTTGAAGTTTGGCTTTAATTAGAAACTTAGAGAGATTTTTCGGTATTTCCTCCCTGGAGGTGTTCAAATGAAATTGAAATGTATAGCATTTATTCCCTTTCTGTTTTTTTCCAGGTGGCAAAGTATATATACTGTCCATATTCAAAGACTTATGGATACAATTGGTGACACAGTTGGAGCGAAACCAAATCTTGTTGAAATCTCCAGGCTACATGGACTGCATCACTAGAAACTTTCAACTAATATGCAAATTCTGCAAAAAATTAAAGAACTATACATCTTAAATATTTAGCTACAACACAAAATTAGGTTCCAGAAAAAAATACAAGTATTTTTAACTAGATGAAACAAATCTAGTTGCAGCATAATAATTGGGTATAATTATTCATCTTCACTAGTGTAGTGTCTAAAGGAGAGCTCTTTTTCAGGCTTTCCTTCAAAACACTTTTCAAAATTAGTGCTAATGTGATTTTGTTTCCTGGGTAAAAAAAAAAGTGTTAATTGTAAACCATTAAATTGACTATATCTTGTTATTTAAGGATTTTTGGCATTTTTTACATAGGAATTTAATTTTCTGTGTAACTGGTATAATACATTGATTACTTAGAGATGTTAGTACTAGGGTGTTGTACCATGTTAGCCATTATGAATGTAGAGAAAAGCCAAGAAAAATTACACCTTTTATTGGCTAACTAAAAAGATTACAATATGCAAGCCTCGAAAGCTTGCATATCGTAATCTTTTTAGTTAGCCAATAAAAAGGTGTCATTTTGCTTGGCTTTTCTCTACCTTAGAGATGTTAAAATTCTAATAATTATTTCTTTAGCACCTGCATAAGCTTTATAAAGAATATCAGTAATCACAAAATTATGTAAAACTTTATTTGCAACAATTTGACTAACACAAACTGAAAAATCAGGTATTCAGCTTATCCCTTCTAAACACACTTAATCTTCTGCTAAATAAAAATAATATATTCAGACATGGACAAATTTATTCATACTCCTCCACGAAAAAAGAAGAACCCTTAATTGTCTCTATAATAACTTGAAACTGACAAAAGCAATTGGCACCCATCTTTATTTATTCCATATTTAACAAAAATCAGACCAGCCGGGAGACATAGTCCCTCCAGCGTGTCCAGGGTCTTCCCCGGTGCCTCCTCCCGGTTAGATGTGCCCGGAACATCTCGCCAAGGAGGCATCCAGGAGGCATCCTGATCGGATGCCCGAGCCACCTCACCTGACCTCTCGATGCGGAAGAGCAGCAGCTCTACTCTGAGTCCCTCCTGGATGACTGAGCTTCTCACCCTATCTTTAAAGGAAAGCTAAGACACCCTGCGGAGGAAACTCATTTCAGCCATTTGTATTCGCGATCTGATTCTTTCGGTCACTACCCATAGCTCATGACCATAGGTAAGGGTAGGAACGTAGATCGACTGGTAAATTGAGAGCTTTGCCTTACGGCTCAGCTCCTTTTTCACCACAACAGACCGATGCAGAGCCCGCATCACTGTGGACGCCTCACCGATCCGCCTGTCGATCTCATGCTCCATTCTTCCCTCACTCATGAACAAGACCCCGAGATACTTGAACTGCTCCACTTGGGGCAGGATCTCGCTCCCAACCGTAAGAGGGCACTCCACCCTTTTCTGGCTAAGGACCATGCTCTCGGGTTTGGAGGTGCTGATTCCCATCCCAGCTGCTTCACACTCAGCTGCGAACTGATTCAGAGAGAGCTGAAGATCACGGCCTGATAAAGCAAACAGAACAACATCATCTGCAAAAAGCAGTGACCCAATCCTGAGTCCACCAAACCAGACCCCCTCAACACTCTGGCTGTGCCTAGAAATTCTGTCCATAAAAGTTATGAACATAATCGGTGACAAAGGGCACCCCTGGCGTAGTCCAATTCTCACTGGAAATGGGTTCGACTTACTGCCGGCAATGAGGACCAAGCTCTGACACCAGTTGTACAAGGACCGAACAGCCCTTATCAGGGGGTATGGTACCCCATACTCCTGGAGCACCCCCCACAGGATTCCCCAAGGGACACTGTTCGACTTGCCAATCTAGAGGCACTGTCCCCGATGTCCATGCGATGTTGCAGAGACGTGTCAACCAAGAAAGTCCTACAACATCCAGAGCCTTGAGGAACTCCGTGCGTATCTCATCCACCCCCGGGGCCCTACCACCAAGGAGTTTTTTGACCACCTTGGTGACCTCAGTCCCAGTCCCCAAATTCTGCTTCCTCATTGGAAGGAATGTTAGTGGGATTGAGGAGTTCTTCAAATTACTTCCCCCACCAACCCACAACATCCCAAGTTGAGGTCAGCAGCACACCATCCCCACCATATACAGTGTTGACACTGCACTGCTTCCCCCTCCTGAGACACCAGACGGTGGACCAGAATCTCCTCGAAGTCGTCCAAAAGTTGTTCTCCGTGGCCTCCCCAAACTCCTCCCATGCCCAAGCTTTTGTCTCAGCAACCACCGAAGCCGCATTCCGCTTGGCCTGCCGGTACCTATTAGCTGCATCTAGAGTCCCACAGGACAAAAGGGTCCGGTAGGACTCCTTCTTCAGCTCGACGGCATCCCTCACCGCCGGTGTCCACTAATGGGTTCAGGGATTGCCGCCACGACAGGCACCGACCACCTTACGGCCACACCTCCGGTCAGCCGCCTCAACAATAGAGGCACGGAACATGGCCCATCAGACTCAATGTCTCCACCTCCCTCGGGACGTGGTCAAAGTTCTGCCAGAGGTGTGAGTTGCAGCTACTTCTGACAGGGGACTCTGCCAGCAGACCCTCACAACACATTTGGGCCTACCAGGCCTGCCCAGCATCATCCCCCACCATTGAAGCCTACTCACCACCAGGTGGTGATCAGTTGACAGCTCCCCTCCTCTCTTCACCCGAGTATCCAAGACATGTGGCCGCAAGTCCGACGACACAACCACAAAGTTCAATCATCGAACTAAGGCCTAGGGTGTCCTGGTGCCAAGTGCACATATGAACACCCCTATGCTTGAACATGGTGTTCGAGCACAGAAGTCCAATAACAAAATACCACTTGGGTTCAGATCGGGGGGGCCATTCCTCTCAATCACGCCCTTCCAGGTCTCACTGTCATTGCCCACGTGAGCATTGAAATCTCCCAGCAGTACGAGGAAGTCCCCAGAAAGCATGCCCTCTAGCATCCCCCTCCAGGGACTCCAAAAAGGATGGGTACTCAAAACTGCTGTTTGGACCCATCCCCCCACGCGAAAGCAGAGGGAGGCTACCCTCTCGTCCACCGGGGTAAACCCCAATAGGCACCAAGTCGGGGGGCAATAAGTATGCCTACACCTGCTCGGCGCCTCTCACCGGAGGCAACTCCAGAGTGGTAGAGAGTCCAGCCCCTCTCAAGGAGATTGGTTCCAGAGTCAAAGCTGTGCGTCGAGGTGAGCCCGGCTATATCTAGACGGAGCCTTGTTTTGTTCAACAGAATAATTCAAATAACAACACAAATGAAAATGGCATGGACAAACATGATGGGACCCTTACCCTAATATATTGTTGCACAACTTTTAGAGGCAATCACTGCAAACAAGCGATTTGTGTGGCACTCAGTGAGACTCTGATCCTGTCCGCTGGTAGTTTGGCCCACTCTTCCTCATTAAACTGCTTCTGCTTTGTCAGGTTTGAATGGTGTCTTCTTCAGCCTGCATGTTTCAGTTCTGTCCATAGATGTTTGACAAAATTCAAATGATGGCTCATAGAAGGCCACTTAAGAATAGTCCAATGTTTTGTTCTTAGCTATTCTTGGGTGCGCTTAGCTTTGTGTGTTTTGGGTCATCATCTTGCTGGAGGATCCATGACTTGTGGTTTAGACAGAGCGTTCTAACCCTGGGCAGCATGCTTCACTCCAGAATGTCTTGATAGCCTGGAGAATTCATTGTTCCCTGCACAGACACAAGGCACCCCATGCCAGACATAGGAAAGCAGCCCCAAAACATAACCAAGCCCCCTCCATGTTTCAGAGTGGGTATGATGTTCTTTTCTTTGAAAGCTTCATTTTTTTAAGTCTGTGGGCATAGAGCGAATGTGACTTGCCAAAAAGCTCCAGTTTTGTCTCACGTGTCCAATGAACATTCACCCAGAAGCACTGTGACTTTTCAATGTGCATTTTAGCAAATTCCAGTCTGACTGTTTTATATTTTTCCTTCCAACAGTTGAGTCCTCCTGTGTCATCTTCCGTTGAGCCCACTATAAATCAAAAGGTGACGGGTGGTGCAATCAGACACTGATGGACCTTGACTTTGGAATTTGCCTTGTGTCTCTTTGGAAGTTTGTCTTCCAAACTCAATATCCTTTTGCTCATTCTGGGGTCAATTTTCCATTTGCAGCTGCATTCAGGGTGGTTGGCAACAGTCCCAAGGACCTAAACTTCTTAATGATATTTGGAACTGTTGTCACATAAAATTTAAGCTGCTTGGAGATGGACTTCTAGCCTTTGTTTTTAACATGCCTGTCTATAATTTTCTTTCTGACCTCCTCAGACAACTTTGGTCCATGTTCAGGGTGGAATACACAATGATACCAAACAGCAGAGTGATGTAGGCTGAATAACTGATTGGACAATTTGAGACATGATATGTCCAGGTCATTTCATCATGTCTTTGTAGTCTAAACTGTACTTGATCTCTTTTCACACATGCTTTGCTTTACTGAATGACATATCAAAGGTTTGCAGGCATACACAGGACAATTGCTTTTAATTTAATTACATTTCAGGACACATACAGCACTTTTTCAATGAGCTGTAAGGGTACCAACAAAGTTGTTGACGTTTGTATATTGTAGTTAAAAGGCAAGCAATATAAACACAGTGGCAAAACATACATACTGGGACAAAGAAATACTGTATATATTGTACATGTATTTTGTATATATACAAAGAAATATAAATGTTGTATACAGCAGAGTCAGTTTTATAGAAATTTGCGCTGGCAAGGAATACGCAAGTGGCTGGAAATATGCCAGGGGTACTTGGAGGGTCCAGGGTAATATCTAAATAATGAGATTGGATCGAAAGTTTTTACAGAGCAAAGTGTGTACTTGAAATTGGCAAGTTCAGAGAATGGTCAGGCATTAGTGATGCATGGGTTGATATGATTAAAGACTAAAAGGCCTCATCTACCCTTTCTTTGTGATTCATTTTTACAGTTCACTTTCTCTTCTCTTTAGTGATTTCTTCCACTTAAATAAAGCAATGAATTGTGCAAAGCAATGTTAAACACTGGCTTAATCTGAAGTTTATATCTCACATGGATGAGCCAAGGATATGCTAGTTATGAGCTGCCAATGGCCTTTGTCAACATAATATTAGGTAGTGGTTTTAACTTTTCATTTTTGGTACTTGTACCTATAATTAGTGAATCTGCATATATACGTTTACTAGGTAAATGTATTGTGAAGACATATTGGCAGTTAATGACTTCTGAATGACTTAACCCAAAAGTGATAAGTTAATATATTATATAACTATATGATTATTTGAGACGTGTCAGATTGAATTCATCCATTTCTGAACTGATTTAATCCAATTCTGGTTTACAAGAGGCCAGAATCTATCCCCATGGCATTGGGAGTAAGGCAGGAACGATCTGTGGTGGTCACAATTCAGGGTCATCACTAGGCCCATCATGCTATCACCCACACGCACACCCACATGTGTACACACAGCCTTGGTTACACTGGAGCCAATTTCCACTTACCAGTGAATGTAACATGTGTTTAGGATGTGGGAGGAAAAGTGGAACATAATTGACAAAGACAGCCTGCAATCTCCACTCTGAGTGTGAGGAGGCTCTGATTTGAATTACGTAGCCACTCGATCACTATGCCACCTGTCTTAAATGTTAATAAGTGCTATATTTTACAAGCCATTAAAAGTGCAAGAAAGTGCAAATAAAAGATGGATGGATACTGTTGTTCTTCTAGAAACAAACTTCTAATGGGATTTAGTGGTTTGTATTGACACTATGTAGATAAGCAGTGGCTAATAAAAAATATATATATATATATATTGTGTAAAGTGTTGAATAACACCCAAGGTAACATTATGCTTTAGTTTATTATTGGGCTATTGGGACCACATCATGGTACTGTGTACAAATCTAATCATCATAGCAGGAAAAGTTCTAATGGCATAAAAGGTCAACTCAGTGATCCCAGTGACAGTGCTAGGTTATTTTGCATTGTAGCTACGCCTAGCTTATTAGTGTGCCAACCGACTTATGATCTGTGCCCTAGGTGAATGCCTAATTCGCCTTAATGGTGGTGCCGGCCCTGAGTGTATCCCCCAGACCAAACAACATGTCCTACTGTGACAAACTAAAGCCTAATTCATTCTGTCCACATGCATGTTCCCCACTTATATATGGAGATTTTCATATTTATGTGGATGTCTATGCTCCTCCACAGAGCTTACAACGAACCTCTGTATTTTTGTGTCCTGTCCACATTGACTGTGTATGTGCTACAAATGCCACAAATGGATGTTTTTGAAAAGAAGCACAAACCTCCATGTGCAAACTGTGCAGCAACTGCTTTAGTGCGAAGAGAGAACCATCTGCTTTTTTGTATAAGTGTAGGCGCATGCACATGTCTGCTGAAGCATGTAGGAGTCCATAGAGAACTGAATCTCTTTAGTCTTGAGCAGAAAAAACTAAATGGGACCAAGTCCAGCTCCTTGAAATTATTTAAGACAAAGATGATCCAGCAAAATTTCTTAAATTGAGGAGACTGGTAAAATTGAGGGAAAGGGTATTGTGAAAGGAAACTAGCAGGAGCTGCACAACACAAGGAATCATGGGAATCTGGAAGAAATTACAGAGACAGTTTGTTGCAGATGGCTTTTTGGTAAACAAATGAAGCTGTTAGATTAAATGGTCTCCTTTCAACAGAAAACCTTTTATGATCTTATGTTAATAAACTGCATTTATTTACCAATCCCTTTCCAAATATTATAATAGTAAGGCAGTGTTTAGTACTGCTTCTTCACAGTTTCAGACTTCTAGGTTCAAATCTCAGTTCAGTCACGGTTTTCGTGGTGTTTGCGTGTGTGTGCGTCTGTTCCATCTAACATTACAAAGATATTCATCTCAGAACTATTTAGTAACTATGAATTGGCTTAGTCTGAGTAGATGTGGGTATGTCGGTAGGAGTACTGTACTTTAGACTACTAACCTATCAACACTGCATTGGATTTAGAAAGTTCAGAAAATGAAAGAATAAATACCTCAGGAAAAGATAAAGAAAGGTCTTCTGCAAGTGCAGGCAACTCACAAAAGAACTCTCACTGGCTGATCAGCACTAATATCATTCAAGCAGGCACTGTGATTTTGATTTACTGTATGCTGACACAATGTCTATGCATTTTTCTAGAAAGAGCGACAAAAGGCAAAGGAATGAAAATCGTAAGGTCGCAGGTTCAATGACTCAGTCATTAAGAATGTTAATCTCCCACTGCAAAAATAAATGAACAATTATACTGTATTTCCAAAGCCATGATAGAAGGTGTAGACTACAAATGAAGCCTTGTATAATGAAGTGTTCTTGTGTGGTTGAGCAGAGATGTGATTTCGCACTTTACATTTAGTGTGTGATGTAAGGTAATATATACATCAGTAAGTTCTGCCCACATTTCTGACTTCTGACCTCTGATTCCTTTTATTTCTTCATTTATTTTCATGTTTTAAAAAGTTGTACTTTTAAACAAAATATAATCACCTTTAAGCACATAGGGCATGTTTAATCCTCAGATCAAGGTTACTGTGTTTTTTTCCAATAAAGTCAATAGCATCAGAGGTGGCTACAGCCTTAATACAATTATTTCCACCTGTCATTATGACAAAATGAAAACCAATGAAAGATATTAAGTGACTTTTTTTAACTTGTAAGAAGGTTGCATTTACTGTACATATCAAAGCCAAGAAATTTTCAATAAAAAGGTAATGTGTCATGCATTTCAATGAACCACAGCCTTCAGCTTTTTGTAATTAAATAAAAATAAGTTCTTCACACTAAAGGTAATTCAGAGTAAGAAGATTTATTGTGGTTGACATTAATTGAAATGCAAAAAAAAGCAAAGGTTGGATCATGTGACATCTGAAGGACTTCTATACTTTTTTCAGTCTTTGGAAGTAGAAAGCTGACAAGAAAGTTGATACTGCAGTAAGAGCCTTGGAAAGCCTTGGAAAGTCACTCCTGACATTCCATGATTTTTCAGAATCTTTGTCTTCCCTGCTAAAACTGCTAAAAACACATTATTTTAACATGGCTTTCTCATAACCATTTTAGTGTAACCCTGACATTCTGTATATTTATCATTATCATTCTTGGTGGCTCCGCAATCCATACTAACCCCTATTTTCTCTGCTGTTCTTTTTCCGGTTTTCTGTGAGGGCGATTTGCACCACCACCACCTGATCAAGTCACCATGCTGTCCCTACATTGATGGATTGAAGGCCAGAGGTTCACATGACCATCATCATCAAATTCTTTCATGGGAAGCCTGAAAACCATGAGGACTGATTGAGATCATTTATGTTAGGTAGAATGCCCAGTGGAGGCTGGGTGGTCTTGTGGCCTCGGAACCCCTGCAGATTGTGTTTTTGTTTTGTTTTGTTTTTTTCTGTCCTCCTGGCCATCAGACCTTACTTTAGTCTTTGTTATTTAGTATTGCTTAATCTTATTTTTATATTTCTATTTTTCATCTTGTAAACCACTTTAAACTACATCATTTGTGTTAAAACGTGCTATATAAATACATGTTGTTATTGTTGTTCCTCTGTAAGGCTGTGAGGAATAAGAGCTTATCCCAGGAGCAGCCAATCCATCGTCACGGAATCCACATGTACTCACTCATAGAGTCACCACTTAGCCCAATATCCCTAAAGAGCAGAGAATCTCCACTGGTTTCTGGAAGGTTGCCATTTCAGACCCTGTTACTGCCAGAATGGATCCTACTCTGTTGAGCCCTTGAGCAATGCCCTTAACCTGAAAATTGTTCCAGAGGCACTGTATAATGGCTAACCTTGTACTCTGACCCCCAAAGGGCATGCAAAAAGGTAATTTCTCCTCGAGAATTAATAAAGCATATATTCAAAAAATAAAAAATATAGAAATAAAGAAGAGTACCTTAATAAAAATATCCAATCAAACAAATGGAGCCATACAGGTAGGGAAAGGGCTGGTCATTGAGCCCAAGTGGTTTGATTTAAGAGTAAACTTGTAATGTCCACATTTCCCCAACAAAGCATATACCATATTTTAATGGTTATGGTTGGAGATAGCTTGGTTATGTTGGTAAGACATAACCCTATCTCCATATGCCAAGTTTGACTTCTGCAAACAAAACCAAAGGGTTAAATCAATATCCTTAAAACTGTCATTAAATTTGCAGGATTTGATTTGGCCCCAACATATTCAGGAATTGGTTTTTCCTCTACAGATTTCTATGTAAAATAGGAGAATTTTTAAATAACGTTGACAGCACACTCAAAGCATTTTTGAATGGCATCAGTAAGCCATGTATAAACTGTACCACAAAGGTATGTGGGCCTTAAGACACTTGTAGAGATGCCAAAACCAATGACTTGGCACCCCTGTATTGGTATTACTGTTACTTCTGGGTGCTGTGCAGAAGCTCTCTCTCTCCTTTTTTTTTACAATTATTAATCTTTTTAATTTTATTAATCATTAATGTTAAGATAGATTTGGCTTCTGGTCTGTTACTCTATATTTTTTTAATTCATTCATCATCACAGACCCAAACTTTGCCCATTCTCAACTGCCTTTTGGACAAGCTGTGAGCTTGAGAAATATCACAAAGCGAGTGTAAATGCCTTTTTAGTGCTTTCATTCATCCAAGGGAAATTGTAATCGCACTGAGTTTCTTTACCTGAGAGCATTATCCATGTGTTTTGTGGACTAAAACAGAATTAAACTTAATGCTCCTTCCAATTCCCTTCTCTTTATTTCTTCATTTTTTTTATCACTAGAATTACTAGAGCCTATGAGAAAACTCGTAAATCCAGCCCACCTTAAATCCGTTCGCACCTCTCCGTCAGTGTCTTTTGTCCTGTAAATGTGCTGATTAAGACAAGCAGCAAGCAGCCTGCTATTCCATCCCCTCACCGTCACAGAACGTTCACAAACTTCTCCCAGCTCGTGCCTTGTTTGATTATCTGGGAGTGAAGTGCTGGAGTTTTAAAGTGGAAATAATAGATCATTATTTGGAACACATGCATTTCATGTGTGTTCCATTTCTACAGTAATCTGTGTAAACACATTGTTAAAACAGAAACTTTTTCATATTTTAGTAATAAATGTTACAAAATGTAGACATAATCTATAGAATGGGTAAAGCCTGAAGTCCAAAGATCAAATAAACACTTTCACAAAAGGTTCAAGGATGATATAACAGCTTCTGTGGCAGAGCGGTAAGATTTGCTGACTTGTAATCAAGAGTCCAACTCCGCCATTGCCAGTCCCAAGCACGGATGACAAAGGAGGAGGGTTGGGCGTTGGGCTAGCAACCCCACCCCGTAAAACCCCAACGCTATAGAAACGGCAAAAAGAGAAACAGAGACTAACTTCCTGGAAGATGAAGGATCTCCGACAACTCGAAGACACATGATGCTAGATGGTGAAAGCCGAAAGGAAACCACCGAGCCGACTACCCTTCTTTCGACGGAGAACTCTTATCGGCGCATGGAATATTAGGACCATATACGAGACAGGCAAGACGGCACAGGTAGCTGCCGAGATGAAAAAGAACAACCTGATCATGCTGGACATCAGTGAAACCAGATGGACACAAGTCGGACAGAGAAAACTAACAATAGTAGAACTGTTGCTGTACTCCGGGCATAAAGAAAGTAATGCACCCCATACGCAGGGAGTAGGCTTCATGTTGTCCAAACAAGCACAGAGGGCACTGATTGGATGGGAGGCGCACGGCCCCAGAATCATCACAGTATCCTTCAAAACCAAACACAAGAAGATAAAACTCAACGTCATTCAGAGTTACACTCCAACCAATGACTCTGATGAAGAAGATAAGGACCAGTTCTACGACAGACTGCAGAAAATCGTAGAGACATTTCGAGCCAGAGACATCATCATCGTTATGGGAGACTTCAACACAAGATTGGACCCGATAACACAGGATATGCACAAGTCATGGGGATCCAAGGGCTGGGAGTAATGAACGATAATGGAGAGAGATTTATGGAACTGTGTGCGGTCAATAACCAGGTCATCGGAGGTAGCATCTTTCCTCACAAGCTGATCCACAAAAATACTTGGGTATCACCGGACAACTTGACAAAGAACCAGATTGACCACATCTGCATTAGCAAGAAGTTTAGAAGATCCCTTCAGGACGTTAGAGTTAGAAGAGGAGCCGATGCGGCTTCCGACCACCACTTAGTAGTAGCCAGCATGCAGCTGAAGTTGAAGAAAAACTGGAAGAAAACAACACAGTGTCGAGTGAAGTATGATGTTAGCCATCCAAAGATCTCCAGCATCAGGGAAGAGTTTGGACTACAGTTGAAGAACAAGTTTAAGGTGCTACAAGAACTGCACCAGGAAGAGGAAGGAAGTAGTGTACAGATCAGTTGTCAGGCAGTAAAAGAGACACTGAGAACAGCCTGTCAAGAAGTGGTCGGAATGAAGAAACATCATCACAAAGAGTGGATCACAGCTGTGACCTTGGGGAAAGATAGAAGAGAGGAAACAGAAGAAAGTGGCAGTCAACAACAGCAGGACTAGGGCATCAAAAGCTAAGGCCCAAGAGGAATATGCAGAAGCCCATAGGGCAGTGAAGAAGAGCATTAGGAAGGACAAGAAAGACTACATAGACAGACTAGCAGCTGAAGCAGAACAGGCAGTGTACAATGGCAACATGAAACAGCTGTATGACACAACTAAGAAACTATCTGGAAAGTACAACAGGCCAGAGCGACCCGTCAAAGACAAGGAGGGAAAGGCCATCACAGGACTAGAGCAGCAGATGAATAGATGGTCTGAACATTTTGAGGAGCTTTTGAACAGACCAGTACCACCAAACCCTCCAGACATCAACCCAGCCAACGAAGATCTCCCCATCAATTGCGGTAAGCCGACCAGAGAGGAGATCAAGAAGGCCATTACCCTGATGAAGAACGGGAAGGCAGCTGAACCTGACAACATACCAGCAGAAGCCCTGAAAGCAGACCTGGAAGCATCAGTAATAGATAGATAGATAGATAGATAGATAGATAGATAGATAGATAGATAGATAGATAGATAGATAGATAGATACTTTATTAATCTCAAGGGGAAACTGTACCCCCTTTTCAAGAAGATCTGGGAGGAGGAAGATACCAACTGACTGGAAGGAGAGTTATACCTAGTCAAGCTTCCAAAAAAAGGGGACCTCAGTAACTGTAACAACTACAGAGGCATCACACTTCTGTCAGTGCCAGGCAAGGTCTTCAACCGGATCCTCCTAGAATGGATGAAGGACGTCGTCGATCCACAACTACGAGACGAGCAAGCAGGCTTCCGGCAGAATCAATCATGCACGGATCAGATTTCAATGCTGTGTATCATAATCAAGCAGTCCTTGGAGTGGAACACACTGTTGTACATCAACTTTGTCGACTATGAGAAGGCGTTTGATAGTGTGGATCGAGGGACCCTGTGGAAGCTCCTCCGGCACTACGGCATCCCAGCCAAGGTGGTCAACCTGATCAAGAGCTCATACGAGGGAATAATCTACAGAGTGATCCACGGAGGGCAGCTTACCAACAGTTTCGAAGTGAAGACGGGAGTCCAACAAGGATGCTTGTTATCCCCGTTCCTCTTCATCATTGCTATCGACTGGATCATGAAGACATCTACCAGTGAACGCAGGAATGGAATCCAGTGGACCTTGTGGAGCCAATTGGAAGACTTAGAGTTTGCCGATGATCTTGCACTTCTCTCCCACAGTCAGCAGCAGATGTAAGAAAAGACCAGTGTGTTGGCAGCCACGTCATCACAGGTTGGACTCAACATCCACACGGAGAAGACCAAGATTCTTAAGACCAATTCCAACAGCAACAACCCAGTCACACTGAATGGAAGTTCCCTGGAGGAGATACAGTCCCTTACCTACCTGGGCAGCATCATCGACCAGCAGGGTGGAACAGATACAGACGTCAAGGCAAGGATCGGCAAAGCAAGAGCTGCCTTCATCCAGCTCAAGAACATCTGGGCTTCCAGAGAACTGACGTTGACCACCAAGACACGTCTGTTCAACGCCAATGTGAAATCAGTACTGTTGTACGGGGCCGAAACCTGGAGGACAACCAAAACCACCACCCAAAGAATCTAGACATTCATTAACACCTGTCTCAGAAAGATCCTCCATATTCGCTAGCCAGACACCATCAGTAACACCAACCTATGGGGAAGGACCTGCCAACCTTCAGCAGAAGCAGAAATCTATGGGATGGATAGGGCACACCCTATGTAAACCGCAAACTAGCATCACCAGACAGGCTCTCAGATGGAACCCTCAAGGAAAGCGGAAGAGAGACCGTCCAAGAAACATCTGGCGACGCGACGCGACCTCGAGGCAGACATTACAAGGATGGGCTACACCTGGAGTCAACTAGAAAGAATGGCCCAGGACAGAAATCTCTGGAGATCTAACTTTGGCGGCCCATACCCCGGAAGGGGTGAAGGGCATAAGTAAGTAAGTAATCAAGGGTCCCCGGTTTCATCCCCACTGCCTACTATATTTGCCATTTTCAGTAGTGAGCTGCTCTTATTGTTTATATTATACAGTATTATACACATACATTTGGTTTGCATCTGTAACAGACCGTGTACATTTATAGTACTATACTTGTAAAAGTTACCGTTTTTTTTTTTTCTCTTCACTTCATGATCACAATACATACTACCGCCCTAGGGATCTGACACTGTTAGTTTTTATTTGAAACTGGGAGTAACTGTAGATGTGAGTGCTGTTTTGAGGCAATGGAACTGGACATCTATATTAATAAAAGGCAAAGCCCTCACTGACTGACTGACTGACTGACTGACTCATCACTAATTCTCGTTTGGTTAGAAGGCTGAAATTTGGCAGGCTCATTCCTTACAGCTTACTTACAAAAGTTGGGCAGGTTTCATTTCGAAATTCTACGCGTAATGGTCATAACTGGAAGGTATTTTTCTCCATTTACTGTAATAGAGTTGAACTCGAAAGCCGTGGGGGCGGAGTTTCGTGTGACATCATCACGCCTCCCACGTAATCACATGAACTGACTGTCAATGCAGTGCATAGAAAACCAGGAAGACCTCCAAAAAGCAATGAATAAAACATGCATTATATAATTGAGAAGGCAGCGAAACAATAAGAAGCGAGTGAGTGACATATGCTACCATATTCATGAGTGCTGCTACTTCAGAAAGAAAGCAAGGTGTAAACCTAAACTTTAAATTAAGTTGATAGACAGGCTGCCGCTGGCGTTTCTCATGCCCACAGGTAATGCGGGATACAAGTTTAATGAGAGGATGCAGGATATAAACGAGTTTTGATCACTTTGTAACTAAGTTAAAATTGCAGGTGAAGGGGTGTGCTTATGCAAATTCCGAGAGACTGTGTTTGTGGAGGATTGACAGTTAAGGCGGGTGGGGGAGTCACGTCATCATCTCCCCTCCCATTTACCTCATTTCGCTCTGAGCTGACCTCCGCGGCTAACACCGTCTTCCGAAGCAACTTCGTCACACTGCCACCAAATACTCACAGAAAAATCCACAAGTTAATACACACGCTGTCTCTAGAGTTTCTCCACACTGAATCCTCCAGGCACTACTTACAAAAAGTTACATTGACAATCGTGTTACGTTATTTTTAAAATCTTTCCTTTTCTTAGCACAAGCACAGCTGAGAAGCGTCGATGCATGTGCTTCATAACGCGTTAAAAAATAATGCATTTAATCACACTTTGCATTACAAGCAAAGGGGAACTTTTGTCAATGCATGATTACATTGATCAGCGCATCCCGATTCATTTTACCCTCGCACCACCTTGGTTTGAGAAGTATGAAAAAAAATGAGGTTAACACAGAAAAACAGATCACCAATTCAAGCTTTATGAGTAATCGATCAATAATTGTTTTGGTAAAGCCATACTCAGTGTAATCCTCCTTCCATTTTATAATTTTTCCGCCACTAGCCATGATTAAATGAGCGGTAAAAAGTAAGAGCGAAGCGAGGGTGACTTATTTAGGCAGGCATATATATGACAGCAACACTCATGACAAAGTCAATCATGTTACGTTATTATTAAAATGTTTCCTTTTCTTTTTCATTACTTCTTTAACACATTACTTCTCCGCTGCAAGGCGCGGGTATTTTGATATATATATATATATATATATATATATATATATATATATATATATATATGAATGACCTCCAAAGAGCTGAGACTTTTGATATCGTGAAGCGTGTCTGCAAAAACTGGGGTCTCCTGCCCAGCAAAAGTCGAGCAGCCGGCGCGTGCGCATAGCTGTGCCGGCCTTTGGGACGCTGACTGCGCTTCTGCCTTAATTCAAAGTGAGCACTTTTAATTTTTTCATCCTCCCCCTGAGCTATAGCCCAGACAAGTGCAAACATGGGACCTCTTTTCTACACCGCGGCGAACTAATATTAAGGCGATTCGCACTTTCTATTTTGCACGCATACGATTATGAGCTCATCAGCTCGGATTATGAAGACACGCACACGAGTGGAGGACTGACAGTGCCATCACAACCGATTAATGGCAGGGACGTCTCACCAGTCTACACAAGACCCACCGCGACTGTCCCCAAAAGGCGCTCATATCGTCAGCGATCTATCTATACTATATAAAAGAAAAAGGCATCTTTCCTTTCTTTACACCTTTTTTCCTTTTATCCCAAACCAAAGCCTTTCTCTCTTAACACTGCAGAGGACACAAAACTAATTTTCTTTAATTGCTGGTAATGCCAGTAAGGCACATTACCAGAGGCAGAAATTTGAACGTTCACATAGAAAATGTCATTTCTATACCACAGCCGTCGTGTAGCGCCTTTCAAAAGGGATCAACTACCGAGAGATGATCCATATACATTTTAGCTGCTGATAGTTCTACTTACCTGTTGTGTTACACAGTCTTTAAAATGTAGTTTACCCGCAACCACTCCAGTAGTGCTCAATGTACCTGTACTTCTTAAAACGTTAACGTTTTACTGTTTAATAACTTATAGACTATATTTTATTATTTTTCCCTTGCACTCAGTGACCAAAGCTATACACACACATATATATATATACACATATATATACCTGTGTGTATGTTTGTATGTATATATATATATATATATATACACACACACACCTATCTACATTATATATATATATATATACACAAACACACACATACATCATACATCATTAACACACTACTTCTCCACTGCGAAGTGCGGGTATTCTGCTATATATATATATATATATATATATGCCAGCAACACTCATGACAATGACAAAACAATTACATTGTCAATCATGTTACCTTATTATTAAAATGTTTCCTTTTCTTTTTACTTCTCCGCTGCCAAGTGCGGGTATTTTGATATATATATATATATATATATATAGATATGAGAACAACACTCATATGAATGACAAAACAATTACATTAACAATCATGTTACGTTATTTTTAAAATTTTTCCTTTTCTTTTTCATAACTTCTTTAACACACTACTTCTCCGCTGCGAAGCGCGGGTATTCTGCTAGTTCTCTATAAAAGCTGACACACAAACGCTGGTGAATCTGCCTCCTTCGTATCAACACTGTCACTTTATTTCTTTTTATTCAGTTTTGTTAAGTGTTCCTGCTCCTGCAGAATTAGTATGTGCCTTATGGTACGACGTAGGTATATATGATATTTGGAATTATTCATTTTATGGCCTTTTATGAGGTCAGTTCAGCGCTATATGCAATCACCAAAATCAAATGTTAACAGTTCACACACACGCAAGGACAGTCTTTCCTACATTTACGACATGTGTACCTGTTGCAATGCGCACACTTTTCTCTATGCTGTGGTTTCTATTACATTGAAAGGGCACCTGACACTGACTCAGTTTACTTTTCTGGGGAAAGCTGCTGTCTTGGAACAGAAGCTTGTCGATGTTGCATACTCCTTTTCTTTTTCCATCGCCTTTTCTAGTAAGGTGCGACGACAAATTTCCTCTGCAAGATTAGCCATAAACACTCTTCTTTTTACAGTGGCCCCTGTGCATGCCTTGCACAGTACATGTGCGTTGATCCTGCTGCACTGAATAAGCTCATACCTTCTGGTGCACGACGTCAACGCAGCATGGACAAAAAAAAGAAAGAGACAAATACATGGGACATTGGGTATAAATTTATGGTACTTGTAAAAGTTAGCTTTTTTCAGTTTTATTCTCTCAATCACGATCACACTCTAAAAACCACCCCCCAACCCCCTTGCCTCTCCTGATCTGACTCTAAGTAACGGCACCAGCATAAATTCACACCCGATGTCGCTGTTCATTTTCAAATAATATTGCATTAGTGCGATGATGTTTTCTGATTGGTACTATTCTTGTCATAAAATGATTTCTTCAAAATGTCACATATTTTGTCTCTTTCTTTCAGGTGTGTAATAGAAACCACAGCATAGAGAGAAGTGTGCGCAATGCAACAGGTACACATGTCGTAAATGTAGGAAAGACCATCCTTGTGTGTGTGTGTGAACTATTAACATTTGAATTTGATGATTGCATATAGCACTGCACTGACCTCATAAAAGGTCATAAAGTGAATAATTCCAAATATCATATATACCTACATCTCTGTTTTGTTTTGTTTTTTTTGACATCATAGACCATAAGGCTCATACTAATTCTGATTGAGCAGGAACACTGAATAAAATTGAATAAAAAAAAAATAAAGTGGAATGCATGTGTTCCAAATAATGATCTATTATTTCCACTCTAAAACTCCAGCACTTCACTCCCGGACAATCAAACAAGGCACGAGCTGGGAGAAGTTTGTGAACATTCTGCGATGGTGGGGGGGATGGAGCAGCAGGCTGCTTGCTGCTTGTCTTAATTGGCACATTTACAGGACAAAAGATGCTGACGGAGAGGTGCGAACGGAATTAAGGTGGGCCGGATTTATGAGTTTTCTCGTAGGCTCTGGTAATTCTAGTGTTAAACACAGACACTTTTAATGGTGCATATGCACAGGTTTAAAAGGAAGCACATTTGCTGGAGAGCTGCACTTTATTATTAACTAACGTCTGATTAACAAAACAGGCAACAATTAACATTTTAAATACAGCTGCTAAAACTAAAATAGGCAATTAAGGGTCCTGAATTGTAAAAGGCAAGATAACTCAAATTAAGACCAAAAATGTACTGCTTTAGTAGTAAATAAATGGACACTAATTGAAAAATTGGTTGAAGTGGAAACCTGCAGCCATTGCGGCCCTCCAGGACTGTAATTGAGGACCTCTGATCTACAATGTAATTAAATTTGTCTTTGATGAATGAAAGAGCTAACAAGCCATAGAGTTAAACACCAAGTTTCATTATCAGCAAATTCTAAGGTCTAATTGGGAATCTGGCTGAAATGAAAACCTGTAGCCACTGCGGCCCTCCAGGACTGTGATTGAGGACCCCTGTTCTAGGGCATCAGATATAATAGCTGTAAAATATGAACACAACAGAGAGATGGTAAAGGGTTGAGTATCTACTGGATACCCCATTTATTGCAACAAAAAAGAGCAAAAGAGAAACAGCTCAAATAATACAGATGTCTTGCATCCTTTGGGGGTCTCTCTGTTAGGCTACTAAGTACTAATTTCTCACCTCTGTGGAACTCAGTCCTCTTTGGATGCGAGTTCCTTAATGAGCTGAAGACCTCTGCTGTAAAACCAGAAGTGATGGCACGGCTCATTCTAGGGCTCATCCTGTGGTCTGTGTGTGAGAGAGAAGAAGGCATCAGCACCTATGTTTCCTCCGGCACTTGTGTTGGTGACTTTACCTCATCAGAGCCCTGTAGATGCTCCATATAAGTGTGTGCAACATGGTCTATAATCCTTTTTAGAAAACTATATAATTCATTTTTCCAGTATAATGCAGGCATTGCAATACAGTGTAATGCAATAATGCAACAGCACTGCAATACTAACCTATCATGGAGGATGCTTTCAGTTACAGTTTTCAACTCAAGGTGAATATGAAGATAGGAGTGAAGATGACAATTTCTTCTTCTTTCGGCTGTTCCTGTCAGGGGTTGCCATAGCAGATGATCATTTTCCATGTCTTCCTGTCTTCTGCATCTTGCTCTTCCTGCATGTGGTCTCTCACTACATCCATAAACCTTCTCTTAGGCCTTCCTTTTTTCCTCTTCCCTGGCAGCTCTATCCTTAGCACCCTTTTCCCAATATACCCAGCATCGCTCCTCTGCATGTGAAGGAATGAAGATGACAATACAATGCAGAAGTCATTTCAAACAAAGAATTAAAAAACACTTTATGGTGGAATTTAAAGCTCTTACAGCATGTACACTGTACATTACACATCTACAAAAATGGTTCTACATATTGAAAACCCTTTATGTAAAAAATATATCAAAATATTCTCTCACAAACCGTTGAAAGTTAGAAATAACCCTTAAAACTGATTTTGAATAGGTTTTCACTTGTCGGTATCAACAATATTTATTTATATAGGATATTTGCAAAAAAACAATGTAGCTTGAAGTGCTTTGCAAGATGAAATAATATTACATAGACAAGATTAGGCAATAATATTATAAAGTATTTAACAAAAAAAAGGTAAGGTTGGATGGCCAGGAGAACATAAAAATATAACTCCAGTTAGGCTGGAGAAAAAAAAATTGATCTGCAATATCCTCCATCTTTGTTCCATTAGTAACAGACATTGAGTTATAATCTTATTAAATTGTACTAGCCAACCCGCGGCGTAGCATACGCCGCATAATCAGGCCGCTTTTTAAATGATTTTTAAGCACAGAGGAAAAAATAAACATTTGAAAAATCCGGAATTTAATAAACCACCAAGAAAAGTAGCATTGCAACAATGCACGCTACGAACCAACATACAATTGTAATTGTCCGTGACTGAAAACCGGAGGAGCGCCGTCGCGCTTTCTCCTTCCAAAGCGAAGGACGGGGTTGAATGGCGCTCGTTCAGTACGCACTGCCCGCTTATGTGCCCGCCCCCAACTCCCTACCTGAGTCGCTTTCGTCTGTGTACAGTCCACACGCACCTGTGAGTCACGTTCACTGTTAATTTTCCAAACACCGCCTCAGTCGGTTTCCACGTTGATTTTTCATTGTTCTTTGCGGTTCCGGCTGCTTTTTTTTTATATATAATCCACCAAGTCACCCAACCATGGGGGGCTTTACAAAGGGCAGGGACGTAATCAGTGCAAGCGTATGACCCGCACGTACTGGGAATTTCGTTCGTGGGGAACAATTGGAAGCCACGGTCTCCATCACGAATGGGGTTCAACGGCTTACCCGCGCCGGATAGACACACGTTGATCCATTCAGTGTAGCGCGCGTGCAGTACCGGACATACAAGTGCATCACAGACCTGTTAATGCTCAATCTCACATGGCTGAAAGCCACTTGTCCCTCTAAGAATTTTGACGCCGACCGTTGTTGGGTTGTGTAACTATTTAGTAGGCGGAGTCTCGTTCGTTTTCGGAAATAACAAGCCAAATCGCTCCACCAACTAAGAACTGCCATGCACCACCACCCACAGAATCGAGAAAGAGCTATCAATCTGTCAATCCTGTCCGTGTCCGGGCCGGGTGAATTTTCCTGTGTTGAGTCAAATGAAGCGAAAGGCTCCACACCTGGTGGTGCCCTTCCGTCAATTCCTTTAAGTTTCAGCTTTGTAACCATACTCCCCCGTGAACCCAAAGACTTTGGTTACCCGGTTGGCTGCCTGGTGGGTCATGGGAATGATGCCGCCGGATCGACTGTTGCGGGGCCTGCATTGGTGAAGCAGGTGAGATGGTAATGAAACAGAGGCACAGGGCTTATTGGTTTTTAAAGACTGCTTCCTTCATTGGGTTTTAACCAATGCACGGAACGAACCAACACACAATCGTCCGTGCGGCGCTCAGGGTGGAACGGAAGGAGAGGAGAAGGACATCCACTCCGCTCCCTCCGTCATGCTAGTCTGCTGATTTCTCGTTCAGTATACACTGCCTGCTCATGTGCCCACCTTCAATTCGTCACTTGAGTCGTTGTCGTCTTTGTACAGTCCAGATGCACCTGTGACTCACGTAGACTTTTCATTGCTCTGTGCGGTTTTGGCTGCCTTTCTATATATAATCCACCAAGACACCTGACCACGGTGGGAGGGGGGTGTGTACAAAGTGCAGGAGTATCTAAGAATATGCATGTTTGTCGTGGATGCAAATTGCTGTATGTGGCGTGTAAAACAGTTTGCTATAGTGCACGCGGTCGTGCGTCGTAACTGAAAACTCGTTTTTTAAAGACTGCGCACTTCATTGTGTTTTAACCTCAGTTGTAAAGGAACGTTTTAAGGATCCCATGGGATACCCCTCGCAAACAGTTTTACACGCCACATATGGCGATTCACCTCCGCGAGAAACATGCCTCTATTAACAGTCAACGTGGGTCGGAGCTGCATGTGACCTCTACGACAGACGAATATAAATGACGCCGGTTTTTCTGTGTCGTCGCATTCGAGTTGGTGGCCGTGGCTCTGTGAGTTGTTGTCGTATCCAATGGTCTTGGAGTTGGTGGCCGTGGCTCCTTCCTGCGTGCGCCATAGGTGTCTCACTTGTTGGCGGCTTAGTGAATCCACGCCCCTTCCGGCATGCTTTCCATGGTTGTCTTGCCTTAGCGAATTATATATATAGATATTCTTTACTGTCTGTGACATGGCAGGGCAGTGGTTAGCACTCACAGGTCGAAGTTTGAGTCCAGTTTCATGTTCTGTCTTTGTGGAATTTGTATATTCTCCTTGTGCATGAGTATAATTTAATGATTTTCTTTCCATATCTCCAAAGATATGCATGCTTGACTGGTGATTTTAAATTGGTTTGGTGTGAATGTAAGGGTGGAGGTGCGTGTATGTGTGTGTATGCTTTTTGTTTACATTTACATTTATTTGCTAGGCAGATGCTTTTATTCAAAGTGACTTACAGAAGAGTAACATTAGTCAGTCAGTCATCATCCAACCCGCTATATCCTAACACAGGGTCACAGGAGTCTGCTGGAGCCAATCCCAGCCAGCAAAGGGCACAAGGCAGGAACAAATCCCGGGTAGGGTGCCAGCCCACCGCAGGGTACACACATACCCACCCACACACCAAGCACACACTAGGGACAATTTAGGATCGCCAATGCACCTAACCTGCAAGTCTTTGGACTGTGGGAGGAAACCGGGAGTAACATTAGGTTAGGGCCTATTTGTTCAGCAAGTGTAATAGGTAACAAAAAGCTGATTGCCACATGTGATAAAGAAGTAATAACTAATAAAAATGCAATCATGGATTACAATCAATAAAGCAATTAAACTTAGTCTAACAATAAATTAACCAGCAATATAAAAAAATCACAGAGCAAAGTCTCCACCCCATCCATCAATTAGACAGATAATTGCAGATCAGATGGGTTTTCAATTGCTTCTTAAATACATTGAGGGAGTCAGCAGTTTGGATGGAGGTGGGCAGCTCATTCTACTAACTAGGAACTGCACAAGAAAAGAGTCTGGATTGAGACTTGATAATACGCAGAGGCGGCATCACCAGATGCTGTTCCCTGTGTGGGCGAGAAGGAGCATTGCACCTCACCAGTGTCTCCATATACTCAGATGCTGACCCATTGAATACTCTTCAGATAAGCATCAGGGATTGTGTGCTGCTACAGGGAGCCAATGTAGCTACCTAAAGAGAGGAATGACATGTGCTGGTCTTGGCTGGTTAAATACAAGATGGGCCACTGCATTCTGGACCCTCTGCAGCGGCTTGATAGCACATGCGGGTACTCCTGCCAGGAGAGAGTTACAGTAGCTCAGGTGCAACAAGACCACATACTCTGCATGTGCTGCATGCTCTGACAGACAAGCTCTGATCTTGAAGATGTTGTACAGCATTAATCTGCATGAACAAGAAGCAGTAGAAATGACATCACACTGCCTCTGTCAGGCTTGCCTTCTTCCCATATTGCATCCTGCTACAATCTATTCTTGTAAATGAGGCAAACGTACCTGGCCATCCATATTATCCAAAAGAAAATGTGATCCAAAAGATCAGGCCACTTTCTTCCACAGCTCCATGGTCTACTCTTGACGCTCAGATGCCCACTGTTGGTACCTACTCTGACAGGTCTGTGGCTGCACAGCTCCACACATAGCAAGGTGTGATGCACTGTGTCTTCTGACACTTTTGTCTCATGGACAGCATGAAGTTTGTCAGCAGTTTGTCCTACATTAGCTTTTTTGTGAGTTCAGATCAGACAGGGTAGCCTTCACTCCTCACATGCATCAATGAGCCTTGGGTGTCCATGACCATTGTCACTGGTTCACCAGCTGTCCTTCCTTGGACCACTACAGGTAGGTACTAACTACTGCATACCAGAAACACCCCAAAAGACCTGCCACTTTGAAGATGTTCTGACCCAGCTGTCTACCCATCACAACTTGTGAAAGTCACTCAGATCCTTATGCTTGCCAGTTTTTCCTGCTTCCAACACATCACATTTAAGAATTGACTGTTCACTTTCTGCCTAATATATCCCACCCCTTGACAGGCGCCATTTTAACAAGATAATGTTTTTCACTTCACCTGTAAGTGGTTTATATATACTGCTCAAAAAAATTAAAGGAACACTTTTTAATCAGAGTATAGCATAAAGTCAATGAAACTTATGGGATATTAATCTGGTCAGTTAAGTAGCAGAGGGGGTTGTTAATCAGTTTCAGCTGCTGTGGTGTTAATGAAATTAACAACAGATGCACTAGAGGGGCAACAATGAGATGGACCCCCAAAACAGGAATGGTTTAACAGGTGGAGGCCACTGACATTTTTCCCTCCTCATCTTTTCTGACTGTTTCTTCACTAGTTTCACATTTGGCTACAGTCAGTGTCACTACTGGTAGCATGAGGCGATACCTGGACCCTACAGAGGTTGCACAGGTAGTCCAGCTTCTCCAGGATGGCACATCAATACGTGTCATTGCCAGAAGGTTTGCTGTGTCTTCTAGGACAGTCTCAAGGGCATGGAGGAGATTCCAGGAGACAAGCAGTTACTGTAGAAGAGCTAGACAGGGCCATAGAAGGTTCTTAACCCATTAGCAGGACCAGTATCTGCTCCTTTGGGCAAGGAGGAACAGGATGAGCACTGTCAGAGCCCTACAAAATGACCTCCAGCAGGCCACTGGTGTGAATGTCTCTGACCAAACAACCAGAAAGACTTCATGAGGGTGACCCAAGGGCCCCATGTCCTCTAATGGGCCCTGAGCTCACTGCCCAGCAGCATGCAGCTCGATTGGCATTCGCCATAGAATACCAGAATTGGCAGATACACCACTGGTGCCCTGTGCTTTTCACAGATGAGAGCAGGTTCACCCTGAGCACGTGACAGAAGTGAAAGGGTCTGGAGAAGCCATGGAGAACATTATGCTGCCTGTAACATCATTCAGCATGAGCAGTTTGGTGGTGGGTTAATGATTGTCTGGGGAGGCATATCCATGGAGGGTCACACAGACCGTTACAGGCTTGACAAAGGCACCTTGGCTGCCATTAGGTATCAGGATGAAATCCATTGTCAGACCCTATGCTGGTACAGTGGCTCCTGGTGCACGACAATTCCTGGCCTCATGTGGTGAGAGTATGCAGGCAGATCCTGGAGGATGAAGGAATTGATACCATTGACTGGCCACCACACTTTCCTGACCTAAATCCAATAGAACACCTCTGGGACATTATGTTTTGGTCCATCCAATGCCAGCAGGTTGCACCTCAGACTGTCCAGGAGCTCAATGATGCCCTGGTCCAGAACTGGGAGGAGATCCCCCACAACACCATCTGTCATCTCATTAGAAGCATGCACCGATGTTGTCAGGCATTTATACAAGAACACAGGGGCCATACAAAGTGCTGCGTACAATTTTGAGTTGCTGAAATTAAATTTTGGCAAAATGGACTAGCCTGCCACATAATTTTTTCACTCTGATTTTTGGGGCGTCTTTGAATTCAGGGCTCTGTAGGTTGATCATTTTCATTTCCATCAAACGATGTGGCATCCTTTCGTTCCTAACACATTACCCAGTCTATATCAGTATAGATATCCAGGAGGATTTCTTTTTCCTATTGAGATCTGATGTGTTTTCAAAGTGTTCCTTTAATTTTTTTGAGCAGTTTATATACATTCTGGGGGACAGCTAGGGATCCTGCCCAGCCGGGACGCCTGGAAGGACCGGGAGAGGGACAATACCTCTCCTGGAGCAAGAGAGGGCAACCGCCCTAGTCTGTATTGGGGCCGTGGGATGAGAGCTTAGAAGCTCAACCATTTGAGCCCTATGACCCGGAAGCTCGTCATAGGAAGAGCGACGGGCTCCCGGGGTGAAGAAAAGAACTTTTACCTGACCCGGAAGTGATTGAGGATCACATGGACTGGGGATTGAGAACACTTCCGGGTCAGGGAATATAAAAGGAGTGTGGGAACTCCCAGACGGCGAGTTGAGCTGGGTGGAAGGATGGCAACGCGTCTGGGAGATGGGGGATTGTAGTATTTGTTATTATTGAGTATTTATATGAGTATTGTGGAAGAGAGTGTGCTTTGTACACTGTGGCAATTGAATAAAGTCGATTTGAGGACTTTTACCTGGTGTTTGGAGTCGTTGCCAGGGGTTCAAGGGAGTGAGAGCGCCCCCTGTCTACCACAATATATATATACATATATATACATATATACATATATATATATATATATACATTCATATTGTCACACACGTGCGAATAGGGGGACGTTGTGTGGACCAAGTAAAGGAAATTCCACACCAGGCCAGGGGAGGGTGGGGTGCATTAAACCTTCTCCTGCTATCTCTACAGACCAGCCACGGGAAAACCTATCTGAATCAAGAACGTCACTTCCGGTTCTGGCGCCTAGAAGAACGTCACTTCCAGTTCCGGTGCCCAGAAGATTGTCACTTCCGGTCCCGGCTCCCAGGCTGATGTCAGAGAAACATCACTTCCGGTCAACCCACATGACTTCCAGTTAACATACATCACTTCCTGTCTGACCATTTAAAACCACCATCTTTTCCAACCTTCAGCAGTTCTGTCTTGGACTCTCCGCAATCAACTACTCTGTTGAATGGAAAACCAAACCTTTGCAGCTAGGAATAATATATGGGTGGCTGCCCCAAACCTTTTCCTTCTCTTCCTTTTTACAAAATATATATACATACATATATACAGTATATATACACAGTATAGGGAGGCATGGTGGCACAGTGGTAATACTGCTGTCTCGCAGTAAAGAGACCTGGGTTCGCTTCCTGGGTCCTCCCTGCATGGAGTTTGCATGTTCTCCCCATGTCTGCGTGGGTTTCCTATGGGTGCTCCGGTTTCCTCCTGCAGTCCAAAGACATGCAGGTTAGGTGCATTGGCAATTCTGAATTGTCCCTAGTGTGTGCTTGGTGTGTGTGTGTTTGTGCCTTGCAATGGGCTCGTGCCCTGCCAGGGATTTGGCCCCAGCAAACCCCGTGACCCTGTGTTAGGATATAGCAGGTTGGATAATAGGTGGATATACAGAATATAAAATACTGTATATAATAAATGATGAATACTCATTAATGGTATGACATTTGTGCTGAGCCTTTTTTTCTGTCTTTGGAGCAGCCACATGGTCTGAAATTTGCCAAATGCAGGAAGTGTGCAAGTAATTTGTAGGGTACATCATTGAACAGGATAAGGTTTGCGTGCACTACCATTAAAACAGAGAGACTGTTACAGACTGACATCTTCTCAAAGTTGTCATATAAAGGGGACAGTTCATGTTGTGTTTTATTTAAGAACATACATGATTGTAGAGTGTTGAGTTTAAAAAACTCTCATCAACATCTACTTTCACCAGCACATTGTGTGCCACCGGAAATGGAATGCATGACTGAAGAAGATGTTTAATGATCTAGAAATAACAGAAATGTAAATAAATGGATTTCATTCAGTGCCTTTCATTATGAGTACCCTCTCAGTATATACTGAGTGTGACAAAATTATTCTAGTATATGCTTGTAAGCCAGAGATGTCTTATGTTTTCTTAGTTGAAACATGAGACTTAAGATTTGATTCCAGTGCTAAAAACTGTGAAAGGAAATGACAAAATCAATGCAAAAGAGCCCACTGGGCAATCATTAGAGGTCACAAACAGAAGTCAGGTGCAAGTGTATTTACGATTGAAAGACAAAAAAAGAAGAGGGAAATTACTTTTTTTACATAATGAAATGTTAAGGATCAGAGCTAAATTACTCGGCCATGTGGCTGAATCCTGCAGGAAACAGCTTGATGAGATTTTTTTGGATCAATAAGTTGCAACAGCCAAGCTGGTGAGAGGGGCCAAAGGGCCTCCTCTCATCTCTAACCTTTATATGTTTTGATGTTAGTATGGTGCTGATGAAAGAATGAGAGTGAGGAAAATTGAAAAGAACAGGGACTCCCGCTGTCCGTAGCTTGATCATTGATCCAAGGGCTGATTGAGGCTACCAGGTAACACCTTTAGAAATTACACATTTATTAATTATGTAACATCATTAATGATGGATAGAAGGCTTCAATGCATAAAACCAGAGACACTGTGTGCATGGCAAATCACAAGGGAGCTCTCCATTTTAAGCTGGAAACCAATAACTGCATAGATAGTGGAGATTGATTTTGTTTGGTAACGTTATTGCGTAATTTGCTTTCTGAAAAGGGTCACAAATGGAAGGCACTGTACAACATAATAGATTGATTAATTGAATGACTAAATTTGTCTCACCTTTAAAATCAATTAATTCCAGTAAACCACTAAAAATGTAAAATGGAGCAGGCAGGAGAGAAGGGATCCAAGAGACATTATTTTTTTTCATCAGACATTTACTTTACATATAGGTAAATGCATGGATAAAATTTGGCAAATTTGATCGCTCTCAAAACAAGGCTTCAGGAAGCTAACGCACCTCTTAAGTCTCTCCTGGTCAAACTCCAGAACAAGCTTATTACTTTAAAAGGAAGAAAGAACTCAAATCAGCTGCTGAATCTCTGTGCTCAATGCCCATATTTATCAATCGCCTTATACTAGGAAAATGTTCCTAAAAGGCTTGAAGATCTCAGAATGATGTAAATTTGCTCTTATGTTTAGGAGTATGTGTAACAGCATTTTTTTTTCAATTTCCCTAATTTAGGAAACAACCTCTATCTTCACTAGGATTTAGGTGAGCTTGTGAGCTGTCCTAACTTGCTAGGAGATGCCAGAAGGTGGCGTTTAAGCAGCGACCAGCAAACATATAATGAGAAAGGTGGGTTGTTTTGGAAATGCTGGATAGCAATGAACTTGTAGAAAGATGGAATAATATTCATAACAAATCACTTCATCTATGCAAAAAAGCCATGAGCTATAAGAATAATGAAAGCATTGGTAACAGTACATTTTTGCCCGAAGTGTGTATGAGAAAGCATATGTGAATCGCAAGCTTAGTACAATACCCTACCCATTTACATTTTCATTATTCTTCTTCTTCTCAGACTATTTTGAATATTGATATTATTATTATGTTTGTGGTGAAATCTTAGTGTTAGTATCAGAAAACCAGAAAAATATCATCATAATTTATAAGGACAGTACAAAACGTTATAATCAGTGCCTGTTTGCAGCTCAGTATGTTATAAAATCGTACTGTCATTCATTTTCAAATGTGACCTTCTACTCCTCTCAGAGTGGATGTAAGTCACTTAAGAACTACTTCACATGTTCTACTCTGAGGTGGGACAAATTCTTATCCTAGTTAGACTTTTCATGCAATTCCTAGGAGAAATTCTGAGATGCTTGATAAATATGGGCAAAGATCTTCTGTTTCAGAACATAGTAGTTATCATTGCAGCAGGCTGTCACTCTCTAATTAGGTTAGTTCATTGCATTAACTTAAGTCAAATCTCAGTCTTCTAAATCATCTTATATTGTGTTCCTTTATTTTCTTCTTCCCACATGTTAAATCACTCTTCTTGTCAAATTCCCACACCAGCAAAGTCTTGATTCCTGCACAATCTTTGAGATTTTTCCTATTTGCAAGCTTTAACTAATGTATTCATTTTCCATCATATCCCTTCTTGTGAGACCTGCTGACCATTAGATCATCTTCATCTTGGCTTGATCCAAGCATTTTAGCCAAACCTCAAATTGTTAAGATTCTAAGCATTCATTTAATGTAATTTAATTTTTTTTAAACAAGACACCTGTGTTATTGACTTAACCATTTTTTCTGAGGGTTTGGAATATGTAGATTCTACTTTTACTTCCACCTTATACTTCTTTTTTCTTTATGTATGATTTCATTTGTATTATCATGTTGGTTTGTCTTACCGCAACCCCATTCTGGCCACCACTTTTTTGTATTCTATCTTCATGCTCTGGTTGTAAAACATGTAATCGTGCCAGTCACAAAGTGCTAACTTTTACAAGTAGCCAAAATTTGCACCGGGTGTTACAGAGTCAAATTAAATGTATGTTTTTATTATATTATAGTAATAATAATAGCAGCTCAACTACTCAAAATAGAGAGAGCTCAGACTTGAACTCGTAACCTCTTGATTACAAGACAGCAGTTCTTAAAACTGCACCAGCCAAGCAGACACTTCGACTTTCTGCCGATTGATATTTGAGCTTGGGTTTTTACTCATTGACAGCAACATGTAAATTGAATGATTTCCTTTTCTTTGGTTATATTCTTGAATCAAAGTTCACTTGTTTTGTTCTACCTTTTGTGAGGGTGTTTATTTGATATTTGGACTAAAGTCTTCATATATTATACACTTCACATCAATTATTACTATAACATGGAAAAATGTTCTGTTTTAGTTATGTGTTTAACATTTCTTGCCTCACATTTCCTGTCATCCTACATTTATCCAGATTATTGTAGAAACAGAACACACATGTAATGTATGTATTCCAAATAACAAAATATTATTTACCCTATACAACTCAAGGCACCTCAAACCCAGCAGACTTGAGCTGTGTTGGTAGGAGATGGGATGGCAGGCTGCCTGCTGCCTGTGCTGATTGACACATTTGCAAAACAAAGATGCTGATGAAGAGGCGGCTTTATTCGTAGGCTTCAGGGATTGTAGTGTTAACACCCAAGGAATTCCATTTTGCCATCAAAACATTACTTGGAGCTTTCATTTTAAAGCTGGTTATTTTTTACCGTTTCTTTCCAATGCTATTTTAGTTTGACAATGGGCACGACCATTTTGTAGCTTTTATGTCATCTGTATTCATGAGGGTTTTTCCCAAGATGAAATGGGGTTGGACCAAACCTGGTGACTCATTTTCCTTGATAGTTTGCTAACTGGTTATTGAAACAAAGCTCTGCTTTTTGATGCTGATGTTTTGTTTATCATTTGGCTCTGATGTTCTCTTTTTAACTTTGGTTTTGACCCTTGTTTCCCTTCTTCCTCCTGTGTCTCACTCCTATTTACTCCTATCTACTGACTGCGCTATTTTTGCGCTTCATAAATGTTGCCTATTTTATGTATCTGAATGAAAGAACATGAAACAGAGTGGATTCCTAAATTCTTCGACATTTTTTCTATGTTTTTTCCAAATCGATTTTAACAACATAAAAAGTCATTTGGCAAATGAAAGGACATCTTTCAGTCCATCAAGCTCATTTGATTAGCTAATGCTTAAGTTGTCTCAGTATGTCCTCCAGAAACTCTTTATAAGTTATAGTGGTTTCCGTGTCAACTTCGTAACTCCCTTGACTCTTTGATTGAAAGCTGGCTAATTGAATTCAGTCTGAAATTCAATTTACTTAGTCTCCTCTAGGTGTCCACGTAAATGATAAGCAGATACTTTATGGCAGACATGCATAAAAATAAATTAATCCAGTAGAGTTTACTAACCTATTATTTGTAATTTATTTTGAACAGACTGCTAATGCACACTTAAGAAAACAATCGAAAACTTACACATTTTAGAAAAGATGTAAATTAAAGATTAAGGAACAATGGTAAATGCTGAAATAACTCCAGTTTGCTTACATTTTAATAAGATTAAGCCTTTGTTGTTATGATTCTTTTCTTTTCTTTTTTTCTTCTGAGTTTGTCATGTTTTTTTTTTCCTATGTTTTCTTTCCCATTGGTTTTTTGGGTGGTCCTAGAATCCATTTTTGTAATTTATTTTCACGCTAGTCTTCGGTTTGAAGGTGTTAGAATAATTTCACATCTTTTTGTGGTGCCATTTTGTTTTAGATGAGTATTGCCATTTTTTGAACTTTTGTTTATGACCGCCACTTTTGTTGCTACCACAAAACAATACAAAATGTGTGATTCATGATGTCATTATTGTGACAGTATATACAGTAAGTCAACGTCGTGCAGGTTGTCCATGATTGTAGATAATTTTGGAACATATTTTGCAGCATTTCGTTCGGGTTATGCAATTTAAAAATAATTCTGGCCCTGTATTTTTGGCATTTTGTTTTGTGATTAGCACTTGGTGCTTGGCATTCTTACTTGTAACTAAAGACCATTTAGCAATATATAATGACTTTGATTTCTGTGTGGAGATTTCTGTTTTGATGCCAGGTTTACTCTCTAGTTTTACCCTGGCCAGTTGTTTGGTTATATTTTACTTTCCGGACCCTTACTTTAAATACAGCAATATGTTACCATTACAAGGAAAACTTCTGTGAATTTCAAAAAGATGAAATGCTACATGATTATTCATTTTCCAGAGTCCCAAGCCTTCTCAATAAATAAGACATTCAGTTACTTTCAAAGCTGACATAGTTCAAGACACTGCAACAAAAACCTGTAGCCACTGTGGCCTTCACGAACCACGAATGGTCATTGATTCTAAACAGAGTATCCTGCCAGATGGATGGCATGGTATTTCTACTATATAAAATATTATATTATAACACATATAACAAGATATAACTTTCCATGGCATGTCTTAATGTATTGTATGACCTCATTGAAAACAATTACAGGAACAAACACTACACCTTAACACCTAAAAATAAAACTTGCACTAACCCCTCTGTGACAACAGATATTAAAATACATGCTGAATAATTTAATTGGTGTTATTTGCTTCACATTGCCAGGTAAAGTGTGAAGAATTTTACAGTATCCTGTAACAAAAAGGTGTATTTGCCTTGAAGCAGATTTACTTAAGGAGCAGAGCACTAATCCATGACTTGAGAACAACCTTCAAATTATAAATGAAATTTCATTTTACACTGTTTTAAAGCTAGTAGCTGCCATTATTGGGAAAATCATATCCTTGGCCTGCTTGTTTCGTGTGCTTTCAATATATGTATAATTACAAATAAATCCCCTTGTGATTTTTGTAGAGTTTTCAGAATTGTGTTTGTATCTTCTCCATATGCTCAAAAGATAATTCCTCTTTCAAGACATGATTGAAAAGCAAATTTACAAAGTGGAATATGGCCATCTAGTTTTCTGGCTGGTAGCATACAAAATATATGCAAAAAATCACATATAACAAATTGACTAACATTTCTTGTGAGCTATTATTCCTGCTTTAATTTTCATTATATAAATGTCTGCTGATGTAATGCATTTACATTCTGAAACATATATTTACTCTAGAAAAGATTATTTCTGGATATCAGACCATTTCTGCATCCCAGTACCTGCCCTGTATTCATGATGTTATTAAAAGCTGATACTGATAACCTTTACTTATTTTTCTGATTCAAAACAATCAACCCATTTTTTGAATGTGATTAATCAGATTTTTAAGGTTGTGGAGAGATTCAAAGAGTTTTGAAATCACCTGTGGCAAGGCAGGAATCAGCACTGGAGTTAGTAAGCAGTATAGAAGACTAGCATACATGTTTAAAAATAGCACTAATTAAGTTAATTGTTGGATCTTTATTTGATATAACATAATTCACCTTCACAAGGCAAACAAAAGCACCATTGCTAGTTTTTTTTTTCTACCATACTTCATACTCTGCAAATAGCTCCTTTCTGTTGTTGTCAAGCTTTTTCCATCTCCAGATTTAGATTCAAGATGACCATCTTTCTGTTTGTTGAACTTACAACGTACAAAGATCAGGTTCTTTGTCTTCTTCCACTTTTTCTCTTCAAGGAAAGAACAAAAGGACACGGAACACACATGAAATGCATGTTTTCCAAATAACGATATACTTACTGTATTATTTACCCTATACAACCCCAGGCACCTCACATGCAGATAAGGAGCCTTGGATTGAGCTGGGAGACCTTTTTGCCCATTAGCTGAGCTCCATCAAGGCGGGGGATGGGACAGCAGGCTGCTTGTTGCTTCTGTTGATTGACACATTTACAAAACAAAAGACGCTGATGGAGAGGTGCAAAGGGATTTAAGGTGGGCCAGGATTACACGTTTTTTCGCAGGCTTCAGGAATTCATGTGTTAATTACATCTAATGTTTTGAATATACATTACATCATACTCTGTGTCCATCTACCCTTCAAATTCTCAGTCTTATTTAATCTGTGTCAGGGATGTGTAGACCGGAGCCTATACCAGTAGCAGTATGAAATGAAAGGCAGTTCGAGCCCATTTCAGTATACAGTAATATTTCAGATAATGATGTAGGTTATTATAAGAAACTTCACTAAAGAAGGGAGATGTAAAACAAGAAGAATATGGATACATATTGTAATAACCTGGCAGGGATGGAGGTACATTGCTTCCAACGCCACTGTTGCCACCTCGATATTACATGGCGCCTTCCATGTAGCTCTGCATGCTCTACCTATACATGTATGCTGCTGGCTACACATTACAACACTCACTAGGGGTCATTTGCTTCACTTTCACTAGCTCTGGAGAATAACCAGTGGCCATACACTCAGGCCAGTGGATTTTTGCAGAGATGCACCTAATAAATGATTGCATGTCAATGCTCTCCATCTGTGCCCCACTTCCACACTCAGCACTGGCTCCTTTCCAGGCAGTGTGCCAACCCCAATGATTCTGGAATTCCTATTATGCAGCTTCTTCCCTTCTTATAATTTACATTTTGGCTTATAAACATTGTACTATTAATTATTTATATTTATTATTTTAGTATTTTGTGGCATACTGGGCAAATTAAATACAGTATATTAATTTAAAAAACTACTGAAATAACTACAGTACAAGTAAAATAAGATTGTGGTTAGGGTAATAACTTCAATTTCTACTTATACACAGAATTATTAATGGCAATGACGCTCTAACATACTAGTAATTGAACTTACACATGTGATTTGTGTTGGCTTCATTATCATGTGTATATATATATATATATATATATATATATATATATATATATATATATATATATATGCCATACTATACCTGTCAAATAGGTACAAAGAGTACACGATACATGTTTTGCCCTATTTGGGAACCATCAGGTCAGTTGTACCCGCCTTTGCTTTCTTTTGCGGGTACTGAAACTCAGACATAAGTGCCTGACGCAGAGCCTTAGATGTTACACCATGGCAGCTGGTTCACTTACTTTACAGGCTTATTGCGATCAGACGTGTGGATGTAATACTCCGACCTTAACCTCAAACACCCTGTCAAGTAAGCATACCAGCTTTTTATTTTTTTTTACCTTTTTAACCAATAAAGGATACGTTTCGCATTTTTCCAGTCAAAGTTATTTCTTTATAAACATGAAATATATAGATTTGCCGCATGAAATTGTGTTCCAAAGTACAGTGATTTCTATAAATTAAAAAATATATATTTTCCCACACTAGCGCTTTGCAATAGAGGTAACAGGGCATGAAACAGCATGGAAAAATAAAAGCTTCATAATTACTGAATATATCCTCTTTGAGTTTTGATAAAAGAAAACATGTCTTTTGTGTTTCTGATGCATGTTTTTGACAACAAAAGGGATTGGGAAGCAATCATTTTATTGCATATTTCTGGTATTATTTTTCTCAAGGTAAGGATACATTTAATATTCAATTATGTGAGTTCTCAAATACATAAATGAACATCGGTTCATTTTAAATCACCACATATTTGATTAGCAGTACCTTTTTTGTTAACAAAAAGGTGTCAGTATACATACATTGCGTTTGGATTAAGTTTGAGGTACTGTGAAGGTATATAGAGGCTGAGAGTCCTAGCGCTACATGTTTTGTTTATTTGATGAAAAAACATGATATTTAAAATTTTAAATTGACAAATCATCAAAATGTGTTTTTCCTCTCCGTTTCTGGTGGGATCACGGGCTGGGCCACTCAGAGGTTGCTACTGGGCCATATGTGGCCTGTGGGCCACCATTTGAATAGGCTGGATTTAGGGGTTTATGTTGACTCAATATTTTCATCATCTAAGCAATGCACAGAAGCAATTAAAAAGACAAGTAAAATGTTAGGTTATGTCATAAAAACTGTTGACTATAAGTCAAGGGACATTATACTCAAACATTTTAACGCACTACTAAGACCACATCTAGAATATTGTGTGCAGGTCTGGTCATCACATTACAAGAAAGACATAGCAGTACTTGAAGCTGTGCAGAGGAGAGCAACCAAGTGCATCAGAGAACTTAAGGACATGTCCTACTCTGATAGACTCAGAGAATTAAACCTGTTTAGTCTCGAGCAGAGGTGACTGCATGGCAACCAAGTTCATGTGTTTAAAATCCTCAAAGGCGCTGATAAAATAGATCCAGCAATAGTCTTTCAGCTCAAAGGTGAATCATGTACTCAAGGACATCAGTGGAAATTAAGGGGAAGTGCTTCTAATACTGTAGATGGGAAGCAATTTCTTACGCAATGAGTTGTGAAACTCCAACAAACTACTGAGACATGCAGTGGAAGCACCAACCTTGACACCCTTTAAGAAGAATCTGGATGAGATTTTGGGGCAGCTTAGCTATTAGACAAACAAACAAGACTCAATGAAATGAATGGTCTCCTCTCATTTGTCAGATCTAAGTTTATCATGTTAAGTAACGTAGCATTCCTTCATCTGGGCCTTGTTATGAACTTTATCTGTTTTTCT